>NC_082736.1:22407562-22482107 GCF_030144855.1 Hypanus sabinus | reverse complement strand
GTGTCATGTAACACCATGGTCCTGAAAATCGTTGCCTCATTTTTACTGTGCACTGCACCAGCAGTTATGGTCGAAATTGCAATAAAAGTGACTTGTCTTGAGAATGACAGGGCTAAGATCCTGTGGGACTTCACAATACAGACTGATACACCGAGCCAGACGTGGTCACCCCGGACAAGGAACTGAAGAAGGCAACAGTAACAGACGTGGCAATCCCGAACGACAGCCACATCGGGAAGAAAGAATACAAGAAGCTGCGGAAATACCAGGGCTTGGAAGAGCAGATCGAGAGGACGTGTGAGGTGAAAACCAGAGTGATCCTGGTGCTGATAGGAGCGCTTGGAGATGTGACACCTGCAGTGGGAGAGAGGCTCCAACAATCCCTGGAATGACATCCCAGATCTCATTCGGAGTTTGAAGAGATTTGGCATGTCAACAAATACGCTCAAAAGCTTCTATAGATGTACCGTGGAGAGCATTCTGACAGGCTGCATCACCGTCTGGTGTGGAGGTGGAGGGGCTACTGCACAGGACCGAAAGGAGCTGCAGAAGGTTGTAAATCTAGTCAGCTCCATCTTGGGTACTAACTTACAAAGTACCCAGGACATCTTCAAGAGGCGGTGTCTCAGAAAGGCAGCGTCCGTTATTAAAGACCCCCAGCACCCAGGGCGTGCCGTTTTCTCACTGTTACCATCAGGGAGGAGGTACAGGAGCCTGAAGACACACACTCAACGATTCAGGAATAGCTTCTTCCCCTCCGCCATCAGGGAGGGGGTACAGGAGCCTGAAGACACACACTCAACGATTCAGGAACAGCTTCTTCCCCTCTGCCATCAGGGAAGAGGTACAGGAGCCTGAAGACACACACTCAACGATTCAGGAACAGCTTCTTCCCCTCCGCCATCAGGGAGGAGGTACAGGAGCCTGAAGACACACACTCAACGATTCAGGAACAGCTTCTTCCCCTCTGCCATCAGGGAGGGAGTACAGGAGCCTGAAGACACACACTCAACGATTCAGGAACAGCTTCTTCCCCTCCGCCATCAGGGAGGAGGTACAGGAGCCTGAAGACACACACTCAACGATTCAGGAACAGCTTCTTCCCCTCCGCCATCAGGGAGGAGGTACAGGAGCCTGAAGACACACACTCAACGATTCAGGAACAGCTTCTTCCCCTCTGCCATCAGGGAGGAGGTACAGGAGCCTGAAGACACACACTCAACGATTCAGGAACAGCTTCTTCCCCTCTGCCATCCGATTTCTGAACGCACATTGAACCTTTGGACACTACCTCACTTTTTTAACGTATATTATTCCCGTTTTTGCACACATTTTAATCTACTCAATATACTGTAATTGATTGTATTTATTATCATTTTTTACTTCTAGATTATGTATTGCATTGAACTGCTGCTGCTAAGTTAACAAATTTCACGTCACATGCTGGTGATAACAAATCCGATTCTGATTCCGATCCTGGTCCAGAAGAACTCTCTACTAGGAACAGCAAGGACACTGTGCGGAACCCTCAACTTGCAGGACTCCGGTGGAGGAATCAGGATTGAGGGGAAAATACACACGTACACAACACCCATGAGGGAAGAGGAAATTAAAAAAGAAACATATCTATATATATATTCAGCCCACAACAAAGGCTCTGTGGGCGAACAACTGTAACACGAGGTCCTGCTTGCAATAGACACCGAGGGGTTAATCGCTGCATTAAAAAAACCTTTTCAAATGCTTTACAATGTTAACAGTAAGATCACAAGATAGAGCAAAGCATGGCTGAAAGGACTGTCCTATCAGATTCCTTCTTCTTTAGCCCTTTACCTTTTCCACCAATCACCTACCAGCTTCTTACTTTGTGCGCCCACCTTCCCCCTCACCTATCACCTTCTAGCTTGCACTTCTTGTTCTGGAATGTTCCCCAGTCCTGATGAAGGGTCTCAGATTGAAATGTCGGCTGTTTATTCCTCTCCATAGATGCTGCCTGACCTGCTGAGTTCCTCCAGTGTGTGTCGCTCAGGATTTCCGGCATCTGCAGAAACTCCTGTGTTTAGACTTTAACAGTAAAAGTAACTCATTTTGGATTATAATTTTGATATTTGGTTTACCGAGAGAAGCAAGGGAAGGGTCAGGGTTGTAAAGAAGGCTTTTGGCACATCGTCCTTCATAAAGCAATGTATTGAGAACAGGAGATGGGATGTTATGTTGAAGTTGGACAAGGCTTTGGTGAGGCCTAATTTGGAGTATTGAGTGCAGTTTTGGTCACCGACCTACAGGAAAGAGGTAAACAAGGTTGAACGAGTACAGAGAAAATTTACAAGGATGCTGCCGGATCTGGAGGACCTGAGTTATAGGGAAAGATTGAATAGGTTCGGACTTTATTCCTTGGAATGTAGAAGATTGAGGGGAGATTTGACAGAGTTATGAGGGATACAGGTAGGGTAAAAGGCTTTTTCTACTGAGGTTGGGTGGGACTACAACCAGAGGTCGGGGGTTAAGGGTGAAAGTTGAAAAGTTTAAGGGGAACATGAGGGGTCCTGATGCAGGTCAATGGAAGTTTAAATGTTTCAGCACAGACTAGATGGGCTGAAGGGCCTACTTCTTTTCTACTTTTCTATGACTCTATAAGTCTAAGAGATTGCTGGGCCCTTGACCCACCTTCGTGTCCTTTCTAACCATAGGCAAGGTCCCAGCGGACTGGTGGTTAGCCAATATCATTCCATTATTCAAGAAGGGAGCCAGCTAACTGTGATAGGGATGTTCCGGGAGAGAGTTCTTTGGGATGGGATTTATGAGCACTTGGAAAACCTTTTGGGGGGAGCCAGCATGGCCTGTGCAGGGCAAGTCATGCCTTACCAACTTGATTGAGTCTTTGATGAGGTTACAAGGGTGATTGATGAAGACAGGCCTGTGGATTTTAGTAAGGCATTTGACAAAAGTCCCTCGCGGGAGTTTAACCCGGTGAAATGTGAGGGCAAATGCAAGACAATTGTACGGCGCTAAGGGCAAGATCATTAACAGTGTTGAGGAGCAGAGAGATCTTGGGGTCCATGTTCACAGTTCCTTGAAAACGGCTGCACCGGCTAATGAGGTGGTTAAGAAGGCTTATGGAATGCCTGCTTTTATTAGTCGAGACGTTGAGTTGAAAAGTCAAGAGGTTACGTGGCAGATTTATAAGACTCTGGTCGGGCCACTGTGGGGTGTACGTTAAGGCTTTGGAGAGGGTGCAGAAGCGATTCACCAGGATGCTGCCTGGTTCCGAGGGCCTGCGTTATCAATGGACAGATAAACTTGGGCTGTTTCCTCTGGAGCGCTGGAGGCTGAGGGGAGATCTGATCGAGATTTGTAAGATCATGGGAAGCACTGACAGTAGACAAACGGTATCATTTTACCAGCGTTGTAGTGTCTAACACTACACGTTAAGGCAAGAGGTGGTAAGTTCAAAAGGGGATGTGAGGGCCAAGTTCTTTTCACTCAGAGAGTAGGGGGTGCCTGGCGTGGCGGTAGAGGCATAAACATGAGGTGGCTTTCGAGAGATGGCACGGCAATGTGAGGGAAATGGAAGGATGTGGATATTGCGTAGGCAGGAGGGATCAGTTTAGTTGGCGATTTGATGACTAATTTATTTGGCTTGGCCCAGCCTCGTAGGCCGAAGGGCCTATTTCTGTGCTGAATAAGCCCTTTTATTCTTGGCCACTGAAGGGTCACCTAAACACTAAAAAGACAGAGTACACGGCGTTCAACTGCGATGAAGGAAGAAGAAAGACTGAAGGGTCTCGGCCCGAATGACATCTCCATAGATACCGCCCGACCTGCTGAGTTTCTCCAGCATTTGGTGTTACTGTGCAGGCATGGACTAGGCCTCGTACAATAAGCCCGATGTTTACTCAGTGTTGATGTTAAACAGCTTTGCCTTTGATTCAAAAGAAAAACATGCAACTTGTGCAACATGCAACATGCAATTCGGTGCCTATTTCTCCTATGAATAAAGTTCATTTGTGAGAAGAGGGTCAGAGGGGTGTTTGGGAGCAGCCTATTGGACAGAGAGGAGCCATTTTGTGCGGCCTACAGGCAGGGCTTGCCTGTACAAGCGGCCAACCCAGCCCGGCACCGACTCGGAGCATATCCAGACCTGCCATCGGTCGCCAGAGCAGCAGACAGGAATGGGGGGGCTGCTGACCGTGGGTGACATGCTGAGGCCGGGTTTGCCCGACGCCTTGCGGCTCCTGACTCGACCTGGGCGTGGGTGCCGGGATGAGGCGCAGGGAGGGAGGTCTGATCCTCCAGGTGCTCTGAGGTGAGGCCACAGGAATGGACTCACCTACAATGGCGGTTAACCCACTGGCTGTGCTCCAAGTTGGCCAGGGTTCTCTTGGCTGTCGTGTTCACCTGGCTTCCACTTGTCCAAGTCCAAAGTAAATTTATTATCGAAGTGTCTATATGTCACCATGTACAACCCTGAGATTCATTTTCTTGCTGGCATTCACAGAAAAATAAAGACCACAGACCATGAGACACTGTGAGAATCGAGTCTGCTCCGCCATTCCATCATGGCTGATCCCAGATCCCGCTCAACCCCGTACACCTGCCTTCTCGCCACATCCTTTGATGCCCCGACAGATCAGAAACTGATCAAATTCGCCTTAAATATACCCACGGACTTGGCCTCCACCGCAGTCTGTGGCAGGTTCACTACTCATTGGCTGAAAAAATTTCCTCCTTACCTCTGTTCTAAAAGGTCGCCCCTCAATTTTGAGGCAGTGCCCTCTTGTTCTAGATACCCCCATCGTAGGAAACGTCCTCTCCACATCCACCCCGTTTAGTCCTTTCAACATTCGGTAGGTTTCGATGTGATTCCCCTGCATTCTTCTAAATTCCAGTGAGTTCAGGCCCAAAGCTGCCAAACTCTCCTCAATGTTAACCCCTTCATTCCCAGAACCATACTCATGAACCTCCTCTGGACTCTCCCCAATGACAACACATCCTTTCCGAGATACGGGGCCCAGAACTGTTGACGATACTCCAAGTGTGGCCTGACTAGCGTCTTATAAAGTCTCAGCATCATCTCCTTGTTTTTATATTCGATTCCCCATGAAATAAATGCCAACATTGCATTTGCACTCTTCACCACAGACTCAACCTGTGAATTAACCTTCTGAAGAAGGTTCCCAAACGTTCTAAAGAAATACATTAGAATTTTTTAAAAACTCTAAGTGGCAGACCACCGAAAGAAGACAAATTGTGCAAATAATTTTTTAAAAATTAAACAAAGACCATCGAGAATGTGAGAGCGGTTCAAAGTGAGTCTGTAGTTTGTGAAATCAGCTCGGAGTTGAAGTGAGTGAAGTTATCCTCGCTGGTTCAGGAGCCCAATAACTGTCCCTGAACCTGGTGGTGTGGGACCTGATGGTTGAGGGGTGATAACTGTCCCTGAACCTGGTGGTGTGGGACCTGATGGTCAAGGGGTGATAATTGTTCCTGAACCTGGTGGTGTGGGACCTGATGGTCGAGGGGTGATAACTGTCCCTGAACCTGGTGGTGTGGGACCAGATGGTCGAGGGGTGATAACTGTCCCTGAACCTGGTGGTGTGGGACCTGATGGTCGAGGGGTGATAACTGTCCCTGAACCTGGTGGTGTGGGACCTGATGGTCGAGGGGTGATAACTGTCCCTGAACCTGGTGGTGTGGGACCTGATGGTTGAGGGGTGATAACTGTCCCTGAACCTGGTGGTGTGGGACGTGATGGTCGAGGGGTGATAACTGTCCCTGAACCTGGTGGTGTGGGACCTGATGGTCGAGGGGTGATAACTGTCCCTGAACCTGGTGGTGTGGGACCTGATGGTCGAGGGGTGATAACTGTCCCTGAACCTGGTGGAGTGGGACCTGATGGTCGAGGGGTGATAACTGTCCCTGAACCCGGTGGTGTGGGACGTGATGGTCGAGGGGTGATAACTGTCCCTGAACCTGGTGGTGTGGGACCTGATGGTTGAGGGGTGATAACTGTCCCTGAACATGGTCGTGTGGGACCTGATGGTTGAGGGGTGATAACTGTCCCTGAACCTGGTGGTGTGGGACCTGATGGTCAAGGGGTGATAACTGTCCCTGAACCTAGTTGTGTGGGACCTTATGGTTGAGGGGTGATAACTGTCCCTGAACCTGGTGGTGTGGGACCTGATGGTTGAGGGGTGATAACTGTCCCTGAACCTGGTGGTGTGGGACCTGATGGTTGAGGGGTGATAACTGTCCCTGAACCTGGTGGTGTGGGACCTGATGGTTGAGGGGTGATAACTGTCCCTGAACCTGGTGGTGTGGGACCTGATGGTTGAGGGGTGATAACTGCCCCTGAACCTGGTGGTGTGGGACCTGATGGTTGAGGGATGATAACGGTCCCTGAACCTGGTGGAGTGGAACCTGATGGTCGAGGGGTGATAACTGTCCCTGAACCTGGTGGTGTGGGACCTGATGGTCGAGGGGTGATAACTGTCCCTGAACCTGGTGGAGTGGGACCTGATGGTCGAGGGGTGATAACTGTCCCTGAACCCGGTGGTGTGGGACGTGATGGTCGAGGGGTGATAACTGTCCCTGAACCTGGTGGTGTGGGACCTGATGGTTGAGGGGTGATAACTGTCCCTGAACATGGTCGTCTGGGACCTGATGGTTGAGGGGTGATAACTGTCCCTGAACCTGGTGGTGTGGGACCTGATGGTCAAGGGGTGATAACTGTCCCTGAACCTGGTTGTGTGGGACCTTATGGTTGAGGGGTGATAACTGTCCCTGAACCTGGTGGTGTGGGACCTGATGTTTGAGGGGTGATAACTGTCCCTGAACCTGGTGGTGTGGGACCTGATGGTTGAGGTGATAACTGCCCCTGAACCTGGTGGTGTGGGACCTGATGGTTGAGGGATGATAACGGTCCCTGAACCCGGTGGTGTGGGACCTGATGGTCGAGGGGTGATAACTGTCCCTGAACCTGGTGGTGTGGGACCTGATGGTTGAGGTGATAACTGCCCCTGAACCTGGTGGTGTGGGACCTGATGGTTGAGGGATGATAATTGTTCCTGAACCTGGTGGTGTGGGACCTGATGGTCGAGGGGTGATAACTGTCCCTGAACCTGGTGGTGTGGGACCAGATGGTCAAGGGGTGATAATTGTTCCTGAACCTGGTGGTGTGGGACCTGATGGTCGAGGGGTGATAACTGTCCCTGAACCTGGTGGTGTGGGACCTTATGGTTGAGGGGTGATAACTGTCCCTGAACATGGTGGTGTGGGACATGATGTTTGAGGGGTGATAACTGCCCCTGAACCTGGTGGTGTGGGACCTGATGGTTGAGGGATGATAACGGTCCCTGAACCTGGTGGTGTGGAACCTGATGGTCGAGGGGTGATAACTGTCCCTGAACCTGGTGGTGTGGGACCTGATGGTCGAGGGGTGATAACTGTCCCTGAACCTGGTGGAGTGGGACCTGATGGTCGAGGGGTGATAACTGTCCCTGAACCCGGTGGTGTGGGACGTGATGGTCGAGGGGTGATAACTGTCCCTGAACCTGGTGGTGTGGGACCTGATGGTTGAAGGGTGATAACTGTCCCTGAACATGGTCGTGTGGGACCTGATGGTTGAGGGGTGATAACTGTCCCTGAACCTGGTGGTGTGGGACCTGATGGTCAAGGGGTGATAACTGTCCCTGAACCTAGTTGTGTGGGACCTTATGGTTGAGGGGTGATAACTGTCCCTGAACCTGGTGGTGTGGGACCTGATGTTTGAGGGGTGATAACTGTCCCTGAACCTGGTGGTGTGGGACCTGATGGTTGAGGTGATAACTGCCCCTGAACCCGGTGGTGTGGGACCTGATGGTTGAGGGATGATAACGGTCCCTGAACCTGGTGGTGTGGGACCTGATGGTCGAGGGGTGATAACTGTCCCTGAACCTGGTGGTGTGGGACCTGATGGTTGAGGTGATAACTGCCCCTGAACCTGGTGGTGCGGGACCTGATGGTTGAGGGATGATAATTGTTCCTGAACCTGGTGGTGTGGGACCTTATGGTTGAGGGGTGATAACTGTCCCTGAACCTGGTGGTGTGGGTCATGATGTTTGAGGGGTGATAACTGTCCCTGAACCTGGTGGAGTGGGACCTGATGGTTGAGGGGTGATAACTGTCCCTGAACCTGGTGGTGTGGGACCTGATGGTCGAGGGGTGATAACTGTCCCTGAACCTGGTGGTGTGGGACCTGATGGTTGAGGTGATAACTGCCCCTGAACCTGGTGGTGTGGGACCTGATGGTTGAGGGATGATAACGGTCCCTGAACCTGGTGGTGTGGAACCTGATGGTCGACGGGTGATAACTGTCCCTGAACCTGGTGGTGTGGGACCTGATGGTCGAGGGGTAATAACTGTCCCTGAACCTGGTGGAGTGGGACCTGATGGTCGAGGGGTGATAACTGTCCCTGAACCCGGTGGTGTGGGACGTGATGGTCGAGGGGTGATAACTGTCCCTGAACCTGGTGGTGTGGGACCTGATGGTTGAGGTGATAACTGCCCCTGAACCTGGTGGTGTGGGACCTGATGGTTGAGGGATGATAACGGTCCCTGAACCTGGTGGTGTGGGACCTGATGGTCGAGGGGTGATAACTGTCCCTGAACCTGGTGGTGTGGGACCTGATGTTTGAGGTGATAACTGCCCCTGAACCTGGTGGTGTGGGACCTGATGGTTGAGGGATGATAATTGTTCCTGAACATGGTGGTGTGGGACCTGATGGTCGAGGGGTGATAACTGTCCCTGAACCTGGTGGTGTGGGACCAGATGGTCAAGGGATGATAATTGTTCCTGAACCTGCTGGTGTGGGACCTGATGGTCGAGGGGTGATAACTGTCCCTGAACCTGGTGGTGTGGGACCTGATGGTCGAGGGGTGATAACTGTCCCTGAACCTGGTGGTGTGGGACCTTATGGTTGAGGGGTGATAACTGTCCCTGAACCTGGTGGTGTGGGACCTGATGGTTGAGGGGTGATAACTGTCCCTGAACCTGGTGGTGTGGGACCTGATGGTTGAGGGGTGATAACTGTCCCTGAACCTGGTGGTGTGGGACCTGATGGTCGAGGGGTGATAACTGTCCCTGAACCTGGTGGTGTGGGACCTGATGGTTGAGGTGATAACTGCCCCTGAACCTGGTGGTGTGGGACCTGATGGTTGAGGGATGATAACGGTCCCTGAACCTGGTGGAGTGGAACCTGATGGTCGAGGGGTGATAACTGTCCCTGAACCTGGTGGTGTGGGACCTGATGGTCGAGGGGTGATAACTGTCCCTGAACCTGGTGGAGTGGGACCTGATGGTCGAGGGGTGATAACTGTCCCTGAACCCGGTGGTGTGGGACGTGATGGTCGAGGGGTGATAACTGTCCCTGAACCTGGTGGTGTGGGACCTGATGGTTGAGGGGTGATAACTGTCCCTGAACATGGTCGTCTGGGACCTGATGGTTGAGGGGTGATAACTGTCCCTGAACCTGGTGGTGTGGGACCTGATGGTCAAGGGGTGATAACTGTCCCTGTACCTGGTTGTGTGGGACCTTATGGTTGAGGGGTGATAACTGTCCCTGAACCTGGTGGTGTGGGACCTGATGTTTGAGGGGTGATAACTGTCCCTGAACCTGGTGGTGTGGGACCTGATGGTTGAGGTGATAACTGCCCCTGAACCTGGTGGTGTGGGACCTGATGGTTGAGGGATGATAACGGTCCCTGAACCCGGTGGTGTGGGACCTGATTGTCGAGGGGTGATAACTGTCCCTGAACCTGGTGGTGTGGGACCTGATGGTTGAGGTGATAACTGCCCCTGAACCTGGTGGTGTGGGACCTGATGGTTGAGGGATGATAATTGTTCCTGAACCTGGTGGTGTGGGACCTGATGGTCGAGGGGTGATAACTGTCCCTGAACCTGGTGGTGTGGGACCAGATGGTCAAGGGGTGATAATTGTTCCTGAACCTGGTGGTGTGGGACCTGATGGTCGAGGGCTGATAACTGTCCCTGAACCTGGTGGTGTGGGACCTTATGGTTGAGGGGTGATAACTGTCCCTGAACATGGTGGTGTGGGACATGATGTTTGAGGGGTGATAACTGCCCCTGAACCTGGTGGTGTGGGACCTGATGGTTGAGGGATGATAACGGTCCCTGAACCTGGTGGTGTGGAACCTGATGGTCGAGGGGTGATAACTGTCCCTGAACCTGGTGGTGTGGGACCTGATGGTCGAGGGGTGATAACTGTCCCTGAACCTGGTGGAGTGGGACCTGATGGTCGAGGGGTGATAACTGTCCCTGAACCCGGTGGTGTGGGACGTGATGGTCGAGGGGTGATAACTGCCCCTGAACCTGGTGGTGTGGGACCTGATGGTTGAGGGGTGATAACTGTCCCTGAACATGGTCGTGTGGGACCTGATGGTTGAGGGGTGATAACTGTCCCTGAACCTGGTGGTGTGGGAACTGATGGTCAAGGGGTGATAACTGTCCCTGAACCTGGTGGTGTGGGACCTGATGGTTGAGGGGTGTTAACTGTCCCTGAACCTGGTGGTGTGGGACCTGATGGTTGAGGGATGATAACGGTCCCTGAACCTGGTGGTGTGGAACCTGATGGTCGAGGGGTGATAACTGTCCCTGAACCTGGTGGTGTGGAACCTGATGGTCGAGGGGTGATAACTGTCCCTGAACCTGGTGGTGTGGGACCTGATGGTCGAGGGGTGATAACTGTCCCTGAACCTGGTGGTGTGGGACCTGATGGATGAGGGATGATAACGGTCCCTGAACCCGGTGGTGTGGGACCTGATGGTCGAGGGGTGATAACTGTCCCTGAACCTGGTGGTGTGGGACCTGATGGTTGAGGTGATAACTGCCCCTGAACCTGGTGGTGTGGGACCTGATGGTTGAGGGATGATAATTGTTCCTGAACCTGGTGGTGTGGGACCTGATGGTCGAGGGGTGATAACTGTCCCTGAACCTGGTGGTGTGGGACCAGATGGTCAAGGGGTGATAATTGTTCCTGAACCTGGTGGTGTGGGACCTGATGGTCGAGGGGTGATAAC
Source organism: Hypanus sabinus (assembly GCF_030144855.1). Taxonomy (NCBI): domain Eukaryota; kingdom Metazoa; phylum Chordata; class Chondrichthyes; order Myliobatiformes; family Dasyatidae; genus Hypanus; species Hypanus sabinus. The sequence continues at coordinate 22,471,031 of NC_082736.1, read as the reverse complement.
TGTCCCTGAACCTGGTGGTGTGGGACCTTATGGTTGAGGGGTGATAACTGTCCCTGAACATGGTGGTGTGGGACATGATGTTTGAGGGGTGATAACTGCCCCTGAACCTGGTGGTGTGGGACCTGATGGTTGAGGGATGATAACGGTCCCTGAACCTGGTGGTGTGGAACCTGATGGTCGAGGGGTGATAACTGTCCCTGAACCTGGTGGTGTGGGACCTGATGGTCGAGGGGTGATAACTGTCCCTGAACCTGGTGGAGTGGGACCTGATGGTCGAGGGGTGATAACTGTCCCTGAACCCGGTGGTGTGGGACGTGATGGTCGAGGGGTGATAACTGCCCCTGAACCTGGTGGTGTGGGACCTGATGGTTGAGGGGTGATAACTGTCCCTGAACATGGTCGTGTGGGACCTGATGGTTGAGGGGTGATAACTGTCCCTGAACCTGGTGGTGTGGGAACTGATGGTCAAGGGGTGATAACTGTCCCTGAACCTGGTGGTGTGGGACCTGATGGTTGAGGGGTGTTAACTGTCCCTGAACCTGGTGGTGTGGGACCTGATGGTTGAGGGATGATAACGGTCCCTGAACCTGGTGGTGTGGAACCTGATGGTCGAGGGGTGATAACTGTCCCTGAACCTGGTGGTGTGGAACCTGATGGTCGAGGGGTGATAACTGCCCCTGAACCTGGTGGTGTGGGACCTGATGGTCGAGGGGTGATAACTGTCCCTGAACCTGGTGGTGTGGGACCTGATGGTTGAGGTGATAACTGCCCCTGAACCTGGTGGTGTGGGACCTGATGGTTGAGGGATGATAACGGTCCCTGAACCTGGTGGTGTGGAACCTGATGGTCGAGGGGTGATAACTGTCCCTGAACCTGGTGGTGTGGGACCTGATGGTCGAGGGGTGATAACTGTCCCTGAACCTGGTGGAGTGGGACCTGATGGTCGAGGGGTGATAACTTTCCCTGAACCCGGTGGTGTGGGACGTGATGGTCGAGGTGTGATAACTGTCCCTGAACCTGGTGGTGTGGGACCTGATGGTTGAGGGGTGATAACTGTCCCTGAACATGGTCGTGTGGGACCTGATGGTTGAGGGGTGATAACTGTCCCTGAACCTGGTGGTGTGGGACCTGATGGTCAAGGGGTGATAACTGTCCCTGAACCTGGTTGTGTGGGACCTTATGGTTGAGGGGTGATAACTGTCCCTGAACCTGGTGGTGTGGGACCTGATGTTTGAGCGGTGATAACTGTCCCTGAACCTGGTGGTGTGGGACCTGATGGTTGAGGTGATAACTGCCCCTGAACCTGGTGGTGTGGGACCTGATGGTTGAGGGATGATAACGGTCCCTGAACCCGGTGGTGTGGGACCTGATGGTCGAGGGGTGATAACTGTCCCTGAACCTGGTGGTGTGGGACCTGATGGTTGAGGTGATAACTGCCCCTGAACCTGGTGGTGTGGGACCTGATGGTTGAGGGATGATAATTGTTCCTGAACCTGGTGGTGTGGGACCTGATGGTCGAGGGGTGATAACTGTCCCTGAACCTGGTGGTGTGGGACCAGATGGTCAAGGGGTGATAATTGTTCCTGAACCTGGTGGTGTGGGACCTGATGGTCGAGGGGTGATAACTGTCCCTGAACCTGGTGGTGTGGGACCTTATGGTTGAGGGGTGATAACTGTCCCTGAACATGGTGGTGTGGGACATGATGTTTGAGGGGTGATAACTGTCCCTGAACCTGGTGGTGTGGGACCTGATGGTTGAGGGGTGATAACTATCCCTGAACCTGGTGGTGTGGGACCTGATGGACGAGGGGTGATAACTGTCCCTGAACCTGCTGGTGTGGGACCTGATGGTTGAGGTGATAACTGCCTCTGAACCTGGTGGTGTGGGACCTGATGGTTGAGGGATGATAACGGTCCCTGAACCTGGTGGTGTGGAACCTGATGGTCGAGGGGTGATAACTGTCCCTGAACCTGGTGGTGTGGGACCTGATGGTCGAGGGGTGATAACTGTCCCTGAACCTGGTTGTGTGGGACCTGATGGTCGAGGGGTGATAACTGTCCCTGAACCCGGTGGTGTGGGACGTGATGGTCGAGGGGTGATAACTGTCCCTGAACCTGGTGGTGTGGGACCTGATGGTTGAGGTGATAACTGCCCCTGAACCTGGTGGTGTGGGACCTGATGGTTGAGGGATGATAACGGTCCCTGAACTTGGTGGTGTGGGACCTGATGGTCGAGGGGTGATAACTGTCCCTGAACCCGGTGGTGTGGGACGTGATGGTCGAGGGGTGATAACTGTCCCTGAACCTGGTGGTGTGGGACCTGATGGTTGAGGTGATAACTGCCCCTGAACCTGGTGGTGTGGGACCTGATGGTTGAGGGATGATAACGGTCCCTGAACCTGGTGGTGTGGGACCTGATGGTCGAGGGGTGATAACTGTCCCTGAACCTGGTGGTGTTGGACCTGAAGGTTGAGGTGATAACTGCCCCTGAACCTGGTGGTGTGGGACCTGATGGTCGAGGGGTGATAACTGTCCCTGAACCTGGTGGTGTGGGACCTGATGGTCGAGGGGTGATAACTGTCCCTGAACCTGGTGGTGTGGGACCTTATGGTTGAGGGGTGATAACTGTCCCTGAACCTGGTGGTGTGGGACCTGATGGTTGAGGGGTGATAACTGTCCCTGAACCTGGTGGTGTGGGACCTGATGGTTGAGGGGTGATAACTGTCCCTGAACCTGGTGGTGTGGGACCTGATGGTCGAGGGGTGATAACTGTCCCTGAACCTGGTGGTGTGGGACCTGATGGTTGAGGTGATAACTGCCCCTTAACCTGGTGGTGTGGGACCTGATGGTTGAGGGATGATAACGGTCCCTGAACCTGGTGGTGTGGAACCTGATGGTCGAGGGGTGATAACTGTCCCTGAACCTGGTGGTGTGGAACCTGATGGTCGAGGGGTGATAACTGTCCCTGAAGCTGGTGGAGTGGGACCTGATGGTCGAGGGGTGATAACTGTTCCTGAACCCGGTGGTGTGGGACGTGATGGTCGAGGGGTGATAACTGTCCCTGAACCAGGTGGTGTGGGACCTGATGGTTGAGGGGTGATAACTGTCCCTGAACATGGTCGTGTGGGACCTGATGGTTGAGGGGTGATAACTGTCCCTGAACCTGGTGGTGTGGGACCTGATGGTCAAGGGGTGATAACTGTCCCTGAACCTGGTTGTGTGGGACCTTATGGTTGAGGGGTGATAACTGTCCCTGAACCTGGTGGTGTGGGATCTGATGTTTGAGGGGTGATAACTGTCCCTGAACCTGGTGGTGTGGGACCTGATGGTTGAGGGATGATAACGGTCCCTGAACCCGGTGGTGTGGGACCTGATGGTCGAGGGGTGATAACTGTCCCTGAACCTGGTGGTGTGGGACCTGATGGTCGAGGGGTGATAACTGTCCCTGAACCTGGTGGTGTGGGACCTGATGGTTGAGGTGATAACTGCCCCTGAACCTGGTGGTGTGGGACCTGATGGTTGAGGGATGATAATTGTTCCTGAACCTGGTGGTGTGGGACCTGATGGTCGAGGGGTGATAACTGTCCCTGAACCTAGTGGTGTGGGACCAGATGGTCAAGGGGTGATAATTGTTCCTGAACCTGGTGGTGTGGGACGTGATGGTCGAGGGGTGATAACTGTCCCTGAACCTGGTGGTGTGGGACCTTATGGTTGAGGGGTGATAACTGTCCCTTAACATGGTGGTGTGGGACATGATGTTTGAGGGGTGATAACTGTCCCTGAACCTGGTGGTGTGGGGCCTGATGGTCGAGGGGTGATAACTGTCCCTGAACCTGGTGGTGTGGGACCTGATGGTTGAGGTGATAACTGCCCCTGAACCTGGTGGTGTGGGACCTGATGGTTGAGGGATGATAACGGTCCCTGAACCTGGTGGTGTGGAACCTGATGGTCGAGGGGTGATAACTGTCCCTGAACCTGGTTGTGTGGGACCTGATGGTCGAGGGGTGATAACTGTCCCTGAACCTGGTGGAGTGGGACCTGATGGTCGAGTGGTGATAACTGTCCCTGAACCCGGTGGTGTGGGACGTGATGGTCGAGGGGTGATAACTGTCCCTGAACCTGGTGGTGTGGGACCTGATGGTTGAGGGGTGATAACTGTCCCTGAACATGGTCGTGTGGGACCTGATGGTTGAGGGGTGATAACTGTCCCTGAACCTGGTGGTGTGGGACCTGATGGTCAAGGGGTGATAACTGTCCCTGAACCTGGTTGTGTGGGACCTTATGGTTGAGGGGTGATAATTGTCCCTGAACCTGGTGGTGTGGGACCTGATGTTTGAGGGGTGATAACTGTCCCTGAACCTGGTGGTGTGGGACCTGATGGTTGAGGTGATAACTGCCCCTGAACCTGGTGGTGTGGGACCTGATGATTGAGGGATGATAACTGTCCCTGAACCTGGTGGTGTGGGACCTGATGGTCGAGTGGTGATAACTGTCCCTGAACCTGGAGGTGTGGGACCTGATGGTTGAGGGGTGATAACTGTCCCTGAACCTGGTGGTGTGGGACCTGATGGTCAAGGGGTGATAACTCTCCCTGAACCTGGTTGTGTGGGACCTGATGGTTGAGGTGATAACTGCCCCTGAACCTGGTGGTGTGGGACCTGATGGTTGAGGGATGATAACTGTCCCTGAACCTGGAGGTGTGGGACCTGATGGTTGAGGGGTGATAACTGTCCCTGAACCTGGTGGTGTGGGACCTGATGGTCAAGGGGTGATAACTGTCCCTGAACCTGGTTGTGTGGGACCTTATGGTTGAGGTGATAACTGTCCCTGAACCTAGTGGTGTGGGACCAGATGGTCAAGGGGTGATAATTGTTCCTGAACCTGGTGGTGTGGGACGTGATGGTCGAGGGGTGATAACTGTCCCTGAACCTGGTGGTGTGGGACCTTATGGTTGAGGGGTGATAACTGTCCCTTAACATGGTGGTGTGGGACATGATGTTTGAGGGGTGATAACTGTCCCTGAACCTGGTGGTGTGGGGCCTGATGGTCGAGGGGTGATAACTGTCCCTGAACCTGGTGGTGTGGGACCTGATGGTTGAGGTGATAACTGCCCCTGAACCTGGTGGTGTGGGACCTGATGGTTGAGGGATGATAACGGTCCCTGAACCTGGTGGTGTGGAACCTGATGGTCGAGGGGTGATAACTGTCCCTGAACCTGGTTGTGTGGGACCTGATGGTCGAGGGGTGATAACTGTCCCTGAACCTGGTGGAGTGGGACCTGATGGTCGAGTGGTGATAACTGTCCCTGAACCCGGTGGTGTGGGACGTGATGGTCGAGGGGTGATAACTGTCCCTGAACCTGGTGGTGTGGGACCTGATGGTTGAGGGGTGATAACTGTCCCTGAACATGGTCGTGTGGGACCTGATGGTTGAGGGGTGATAACTGTCCCTGAACCTGGTGGTGTGGGACCTGATGGTCAAGGGGTGATAACTGTCCCTGAACCTGGTTGTGTGGGACCTTATGGTTGAGGGGTGATAATTGTCCCTGAACCTGGTGGTGTGGGACCTGATGTTTGAGGGGTGATAACTGTCCCTGAACCTGGTGGTGTGGGACCTGATGGTTGAGGTGATAACTGCCCCTGAACCTGGTGGTGTGGGACCTGATGATTGAGGGATGATAACTGTCCCTGAACCTGGTGGTGTGGGACCTGATGGTCGAGGGGTGATAACTGTCCCTGAACCTGGAGGTGTGGGACCTGATGGTTGAGGGGTGATAACTGTCCCTGAACCTGGTGGTGTGGGACCTGATGGTCAAGGGGTGATAACTCTCCCTGAACCTGGTTGTGTGGGACCTGATGGTTGAGGTGATAACTGCCCCTGAACCTGGTGGTGTGGGACCTGATGGTTGAGGGATGATAACTGTCCCTGAACCTGGAGGTGTGGGACCTGATGGTTGAGGGGTGATAACTGTCCCTGAACCTGGTGGTGTGGGACCTGATGGTCAAGGGGTGATAACTGTCCCTGAACCTGGTTGTGTGGGACCTTATGGTTGAGGTGATAACTGTCCCTGAACCTGGTGGTGTGGGACCTGATGGTCGAGGGGTGATAACTGTCCCTGAACCTGGTGGAGTGGGACCTGATGGTCGAGGGGTGATAACTGTCCCTGAACCCGGTGGTGTGGGACGTGATGGTCGAGGGGTGATAACTGTCCCTGAACCTGGTGGTGTGGGACCTGATGGTTGAGGGGTGATAACTGTCCCTGAACATGGTGGTGTGGGACCTGATGGTCGAGGGGTGATAACTGTCCCTGAACCTGGTGGTGTGGGACCTGATGGTTGAGGTGATAACTGCCCCTGAACCTGGTGGTGTGGGACCTGATGGTTGAGGGATGATAACGGTCCCTGAACCTGTGGTGTGGAACCTGATGGTCGAGGGGTGATAACTGTCCCTGAACCTGGTGGTGCGGGACCTGATGGTCGAGGGGTGATAACTGTCCCTGAACCTGGTGGAGTGGGACCTGATGGTCGAGGGGTGATAACTGTCCCTGAACCCGGTGGTGTGGGACATGATGGTCGAGGGGTGATAACTGTCCCTGAACCTGGTGGTGTGGGACCTGATGGTTGAGGGGTGATAACTGTCCCTGAACATGGTCGTGTGGGACCTGATGGTTGAGGGGTGATAACTGTCCCTGAACCTGGTGGTGTGGGACCTGATGGTCAAGGGGTGATAACTGTCCCTGAACCTGGTTGTGTGGGACCTTATGGTTGAGGGGTGATAACTGTCCCTGAACCTGGTGGTGTGGGACCTGATGTTTGAGGGGTGATAACTGTCCCTGAACCTGGTGGTGTGGGACCTGATGGTTGAGGTGATAACTGCCCCTGAACCCGGTGGTGTGGGACCTGATGGTTGAGGGATGATAACGGTCCCTTAACCTGGTTGTGTGGGACCTTATGGTTGAGGGGTGATAACTGTCCCTGAACCTGGTGGTGTGGGACCTGATGTTTGAGGGGTGATAACTGTCCCTGAACCTGGTGGTGTGGGACCTGATGGTTGAGGTGATAACTGCCCCTGAACCCGGTGGTGTGGGACCTGATGGTTGAGGGATGATAACGGTCCCTTAACCTGGTGGTGTGGGACCTGATGGTCGAGGGGTGATAACTGTCCCTGAACCTGGTGGTGTGGGACCTGATGGTTGAGGGGTGATAACTGTCCCTGAACATGGTCGTGTGGGACCTGATGGTTGAGGGGTGATAACTGTCCCTGAACCTGGTGGTGTGGGTCCTGATGGTCAAGGGGTGATAACTGTCCCTGAACCTGGTTGTGTGGGACCTTATGGTTGAGGGGTGATAACTGTCCCTGAACCTGGTGGTGTGGGACCTGATGTTTGAGGGGTGATAACTGTCCCTGAACCTGGTGGTGTGGGACCTGATGGTTGAGGTGATAACTGCCCCTGAACCCGGTGGTGTGGGACCTGATGGTTGAGGGATGATAACGGTCCCTTAACCTGGTGGTGTGGGACCTGATGGTCGAGGGGTGATAACTGTCCCTGAACCTGGTGGTGTGGGACCTGATGGTTGAGGTGATAACTGCCCCTGAACCTGGTGGTGCGGGACCTGATGGTTGAGGGATGATAATTGTTCCTGAACCTGGTGGTGTGGGACCTTATGGTTGAGGGGTGATAACTGTCCCTGAACCTGGTGGTGTGGGACATGATGTTTGAGGGGTGATAACTGTCCCTGAACCTGGTGGTGTGGGACCTGATGGTTGAGGGGTGATAACTGTCCCTGAACCTGGTGGTGTGGGACCTGATGGTCGAGGGGTGATAACTGTCCCTGAACCTGGTGGTGTGGGACCTGATGGTTGAGGTGATAACTGCCCCTGAACCTGGTGGTGTGGGACCTGATGGTTGAGGGATGATAACGGTCCCTGAACCAGTGGTGTGGAACCTGATGGTCGAGGGGTGATAACTGTCCCTGAACCTGGTGGTGCGGGACCTGATGGTCGAGGGGTGATAACTGTCCCTGAACCTGGTGGAGTGGGACCTGATGGTCGAGGGGTGATAACTGTCCCTGAACCCGGTGGTGTGGGACATGATGGTCGAGGGGTGATAACTGTCCCTGAACCTGGTGGTGTGGGACCTGATGGTTGAGGGGTGATAACTGTCCCTGAACATGGTCGTGTGGGACCTGATGGTTGAGGGGTGATAACTGTCCCTGAACCTGGTGGTGTGGGACCTGATGGTCAAGGGGTGATAACTGTCCCTGAACCTGGTTGTGTGGGACCTTATGGTTGAGGGGTGATAACTGTCCCTGAACCTGGTGGTGTGGGACCTGATGTTTGAGGGGTGATAACTGTCCCTGAACCTGGTGGTGTGGGACCTGATGGTTGAGGTGATAACTGCCCCTGAACCCGGTGGTGTGGGACCTGATGGTTGAGGGATGATAACGGTCCCTTAACCTGGTTGTGTGGGACCTTATGGTTGAGGGGTGATAACTGTCCCTGAACCTGGTGGTGTGGGACCTGATGTTTGAGGGGTGATAACTGTCCCTGAACCTGGTGGTGTGGGACCTGATGGTTGAGGTGATAACTGCCCCTGAACCCGGTGGTGTGGGACCTGATGGTTGAGGGATGATAACGGTCCCTTAACCTGGTGGTGTGGGACCTGATGGTCGAGGGGTGATAACTGTCCCTGAACCTGGTGGTGTGGGACCTGATGGTTGAGGGGTGATAACTGTCCCTGAACATGGTCGTGTGGGACCTGATGGTTGAGGGGTGATAACTGTCCCTGAACCTGGTGGTGTGGGACCTGATGGTCAAGGGGTGATAACTGTCCCTGAACCTGGTTGTGTGGGACCTTATGGTTGAGGGGTGATAACTGTCCCTGAACCTGGTGGTGTGGGACCTGATGTTTGAGGGGTGATAACTGTCCCTGAACCTGGTGGTGTGGGACCTGATGGTTGAGGTGATAACTGCCCCTGAACCCGGTGGTGTGGGACCTGATGGTTGAGGGATGATAACGGTCCCTTAACCTGGTGGTGTGGGACCTGATGGTCGAGGGGTGATAACTGTCCCTGAACCTGGTGGTGTGGGACCTGATGGTTGAGGTGATAACTGCCCCTGAACCTGGTGGTGCGGGACCTGATGGTTGAGGGATGATAATTGTTCCTGAACCTGGTGGTGTGGGACCTTATGGTTGAGGGGTGATAACTGTCCCTGAACCTGGTGGTGTGGGACATGATGTTTGAGGGGTGATAACTGTCCCTGAACCTGGTGGTGTGGGACCTGATGGTTGAGGGGTGATAACTGTCCCTGAACCTGGTGGTGTGGGACCTGATGGTCGAGGGGTGATAACTGTCCCTGAACCTGGTGGTGTGGGACCTGATGGTTGAGGTGATAACTGCCCCTGAACCTGGTGGTGTGGGACCTGATGGTTGAGGGATGATAACGGTCCCTGAACCTGGTGGTGTGGAACCTGATGGTCGACGGGTGATAACTGTCCCTGAACCTGGTGGTGTGGGACCTGATGGTCGAGAGGTAATAACTGTCCCTGAACCTGGTGGAGTGGGACCTGATGGTCGAGGGGTGATAACTGTCCCTGAACCCGGTGGTGTGGGACGTGATGGTCGAGGGGTGATAACTGTCCCTGAACCTGGTGGTGTGGGACCTGATGGTTGAGGTGATAACTGCCCCTGAACCTGGTGGTGTGGGCCCTGATGGTTGAGGGATGATAACGGTCCCTGAACCTGGTGGTGTGGGACCTGATGGTCGAGGGGTGATAACTGTCCCTGAACCTGGTGGTGTTGGACCTGATGGTTGAGGTGATAACTGCCCCTGAACCTGGTGGTGTGGGACCTGATGGTTGAGGGATGATAATTGTTCCTGAACCTGGTGGTGTGGGACCTGATGGTCGAGGGGTAATAACTGTCCCTGAACCTGGTGGTGTGGGACCAGATGGTCAAGGGATGATAATTGTTCCTGAACCTGGTGGTGTGGGACCTGATGGTCGAGGGGTGATAACTGTCCCTGAAACTGGTGGTGTGGGACCTGATGGTCGAGGGGTGATAACTGTCCCTGAACCTCGTGGTGTGGGACCTTATGGTTGAGGGGTGATAACTGTCCCTGAACCTGGTGGTGTGGGACCTGATGGTTGAGGGGTGATAACTGTCCCTGAACCTGGTGGTGTGGGACCTGATGGTTGAGGGGTGATAACTGTCCCTGAACCTGGTGGTGTGGGACCTGATGGTCGAGGGGTGATAACTGTCCCTGAACCTGGTGGAGTGGGACCTGATGGTCGAGGGGTGATAACTGTCCCTGAACCCGGTGGTGTGGGACGTGATGGTCGAGGGGTGATAACTGTCCCTGAACCTGGTGGTGTGGGACCTGACGGTTGAGGGGTGATAACTGTCCCTGAACCTGGTGGTGTGGGACCTGATGGTCGAGGGGTGATAACTGTCCCTGAACCTGGTGGTGTGGGACCTGATGTTTGAGGGGTGATAACTGTCCCTGAACCTGGTGGTGTGGGACCTGATGGTTGAGGTGATAACTGCCCCTGAACCTGGTGGTGTGGGACCTGATGGTTGAGGGATGATAACTGTCCCTGAACCTGGTGGTGTGGGACCTGATGGTCGAGGGGTGATAACTGTCCCTGAACCTGGAGGTGTGGGACCTGATGGTTGAGGTGATAACTGCCCCTGAACCTGGTGGTGTGGGACCTGATGGTTGAGGGATGATAACGGTCCCTGAACCTGGTGGTGTGGAACCTGATTGTCGAGGGGTGATAACTGTCCCTGAACCTGGTGGTGTGGGACCTGATGATCGAGGGGTGATAACTGTCCCTGAAACTGGTGGAGTAGGACCTGATGGTCGAGGGGTGATAACTGTCCCTGAACCCGGTGGTGTGGGACGTGATGGTCGAGGGGTGATAACTGTCCCTGAACATGGTCGTGTGGGACCTGATGGTTGAGGGGTGATAACTGTCCCTAAACCTGGTGTTGTAGGACCTGATGGTCGAGGGGTGATAACTGTCCCTGAACCTGGTGGTGTGGGACCTGACGGTTGAGGGGTGATAACTGTCCCTGAACCTGGTGGTGTGGGACCTGATGTTTGAGGGGTGATAACTGTCCCTAAACCTGGTGGTGTGGGACCTGATGGTTGAGGGGTGATAACTGTCCCTGAACATGGTCGTGTGGGACCTGATGGTTGAGGGGTGATAACTGTCCCTGAACCTGGTGGTGTGGGACCTGATGGTCAAGGGGTGATAACTGTCCCTGAACCTGGTTGTGTGGGACCTTATGGTTGAGGGGTGATAACTGTCCCTGAACCTGGTGGTGTGGGACCTGATGTTTGAGGGGTGATAACTGTCCCTGAACCTGGTGGTGTGGGACCTGATGGTTGAGGTGATAACAGCCCCTGAACCCGGTGGTGTGGGACCTGATGGTTGAGGGATGATAACGGTCCCTGAACCTGGTGGTGTGGGACCTGATGGTCGAGGGGTGATAACTGTCCCTGAACCTGGTGGTGTGGGACCTGATGGTTGAGGTGATAACTGCCCCTGAACCTGGTCGTGCGGGACCTGATGGTTGAGGGATGATAATTGTTCCTGAACCTGGTGGTGTGGGACCTTATGGTTGAGGGGTGATAACTGTCCCTGAACCTGGTGGTGTGGGACATGATGTTTGAGGGGTGATAACTGTCCCTGAACCTGGTGGTGTGGGACCTGATGGTTGAGGGGTGATAACTGTCCCTGAACCTGGTGGTGTGGGACCTGATGGTCGAGGGGTGATAACTGTCCCTGAACCTGGTGGTGTGGGACCTGATGGTTGAGGTGATAACTGCCCCTGAACCTGGTGGTGTGGGACCTGATGGTTGAGGGATGATAACGGTCCCTGAACCTGGTGGTGTGGAACCTGATGGTCGACGGGTGATAACTGTCCCTGAACCTGGTGGTGTGGGACCTGATGGTCGAGAGGTAATAACTGTCCCTGAACCTGGTGGAGTGGGACCTGATGGTCGAGGGGTGATAACTGTCCCTGAACCCGGTGGTGTGGGACGTGATGGTCGAGGGGTGATAACTGTCCCTGAACCTGGTGGTGTGGGACCTGATGGTTGAGGTGATAACTGCCCCTGAACCTGGTGGTGTGGGCCCTGATGGTTGAGGGATGATAACGGTCCCTGAACCTGGTGGTGTGGGACCTGATGGTCGAGGGGTGATAACTGTCCCTGAACCTGGTGGTGTTGGACCTGATGGTTGAGGTGATAACTGCCCCTGAACCTGGTGGTGTGGGACCTGATGGTTGAGGGATGATAATTGTTCCTGAACCTGGTGGTGTGGGACCTGATGGTCGAGGGGTAATAACTGTCCCTGAACCTGGTGGTGTGGGACCAGATGGTCAAGGGATGATAATTGTTCCTGAACCTGGTGGTGTGGGACCTGATGGTCGAGGGGTGATAACTGTCCCTGAAACTGGTGGTGTGGGACCTGATGGTCGAGGGGTGATAACTGTCCCTGAACCTCGTGGTGTGGGACCTTATGGTTGAGGGGTGATAACTGTCCCTGAACCTGGTGGTGTGGGACCTGATGGTTGAGGGGTGATAACTGTCCCTGAACCTGGTGGTGTGGGACCTGATGGTTGAGGGGTGATAACTGTCCCTGAACCTGGTGGTGTGGGACCTGATGGTCGAGGGGTGATAACTGTCCCTGAACCTGGTGGAGTGGAACCTGATGGTCGAGGGGTGATAACTGTCCCTGAACCTGGTGGTGTGGGACCTGACGGTTGAGGGGTGATAACTGTCCCTGAACCTGGTGGTGTGGGACCTGATGGTCGAGGGGTGATAACTGTCCCTGAACCTGGTGGTGTGGGACCTGATGTTTGAGGGGTGATAACTGTCCCTGAACCTGGTGGTGTGGGACCTGATGGTTGAGGTGATAACTGCCCCTGAACCTGGTGGTGTGGGACCTGATGGTTGAGGGATGATAACTGTCCCTGAACCTGGTGGTGTGGGACCTGATGGTCGAGGGGTGATAACTGTCCCTGAACCTGGAGGTGTGGGACCTGATGGTTGAGGTGATAACTGCCCCTGAACCTGGTGGTGTGGGACCTGATGGTTGAGGGATGATAACGGTCCCTGAACCTGGTGGTGTGGAACCTGATTGTCGAGGGGTGATAACTGTCCCTGAACCTGGTGGTGTGGGACCTGATGATCGAGGGGTGATAACTGTCCCTGAACCTGGTGGAGTGGGACCTGATGGTCGAGGGGTGATAACTGTCCCTGAACCCGGTGGTGTGGGACGTGATGGTCGAGGGGTGATAACTGTCCCTGAACATGGTCGTGTGGGACCTGATGGTTGAGGGGTGATAACTGTCCCTAAACCTGGTGTTGTAGGACCTGATGGTCGAGGGGTGATAACTGTCCCTGAACCTGGTGGTGTGGGACCTGACGGTTGAGGGGTGATAACTGTCCCTGAACCTGGTGGTGTGGGACCTGATGTTTGAGGGGTGATAACTGTCCCTAAACCTGGTGGTGTGGGACCTGATGGTTGAGGGGTGATAACTGTCCCTGAACCTGGTGGTGTGGGACCTGATGGTTGAGGTGATAACTGCCCCTGAACCTGGAGGTGTGGGACCTGATGGTTGAGGGATGATAACGGTCCCTGAACCTGGTGGTGTGGAACCTGATGGTCGAGGGGTGATAACTGTCCCTGAACCTGGTGGTGTGGGACCTGATGGTTGAGGGGTGATAACTGTCCCTGAACCTGGTGGAGTGGGACCTGATGATCGAGGGGTGATAACTGTCCCTGAACCCGGTGGTGTGGGACGTGATGGTCGAGGGTTGATAACTGTCCCTGAACCTGGTGATGTGGGACCTGATGGTCAAGGGGTGATAACTGTCCCTGAACCTGGTTGTGTGGGTCCTTATGGTTGAGGGGTGATAACTGTCCCTGAACCTGGTGGTGTGGGACCTGATGTTTGAGGGGTGATAACTGTCCCTGAACCTGGTGGTGTGGGACCTGATGGTTGAGGTGATAACTGCCCCTGAACCTGGTGGTGTGGGACCTGATGGTTGAGGGATGATAACTGTCCCTGAACCTGGTGGTGTGGGACCTGATGGTCGAGGGGTGATAACTGTCCCTGAACCTGGAGGTGTGGGACCTGATGGTTGAGGTGAGAACTGCCCCTGAACCTGGTGGTGTGGGACCTGATGGTTGAGGGATGATAACGGTCCCTGAACCTGGTGGTGTGGAACCTGATGGTCGAGGGGTGATAACTGTCCCTGAACCTGGTGGTGTGGGACCTGATGATCGAGGGGTGATAACTGTCCCTGAACCTGGTGGAGTGGGATCTGATGGTCGAGGGGTGATAACTGTCCCTGAACCCGGTGGTGTGGGACGTGATGGTCGAGGGGTGATAACTGTCCCTGAACATGGTCGTGTGGGACCTGATGGTTGAGGGGTGATAACTGTCCCTGAACCTGGTGGTGTGGGACCTGATGGTTGAGGGGTGATAACTGTCCCTGAACCTGGTAGTGTGGGACCTAATGGTTGAGGGGTGATAACTGTCCCTGAAACTGGTTGTGTGGGACCTGATGGTTGAGGGGTGATAACTGTCCCTGAACCTGGTGGTGTGGGACCTGATGGTCGAGGGGTGATAATTGTTCCTGAACCTGGTGGTGTGGGACCTGATGGTTGAGGGGTGATAACTGTCCCTGAACCTGGTGGTGTGGGACCTGATGGTCGAGGGGTGGTAACTGTCCCTGAACCTGGTGGTGTGGGACCTGATGGTTGAGGGGTGATAACTGTCCCTGAACATGGTCGTGTGGGACCTGATGGTCGAGGGGTGATAACTGTCCCTGAACCTGGTGGTGTGGGACCTGATGGTTGAGGGGTGATAACTGTCCCTGAACCTGGTGGTGTGGGACCTGATGGTCGAGGGGTGATAACTGTCCCTGAACCTGGTGGTGTGGGACCTGATGGTTGAGGGGTCATAACTGTCCCTGAACATGGTCGTGTGGGACCTGATGGTTGAGGGGTGATAACTGTCTCTGAACCTGGTCGTGTGGGACCTGATGGTCTAGGGGTGATAACTGTCCCTGAACCTGGTGGTGTGGGAGCTGATGGTCAAGGGGTGATAACTGTCCCTGAACCTGGTGGTGTGGGACCTGATGGTCGAGGGGTGATAATTGTTCCTAAACCTGGTGGTGTGGGACCTGATGGTCAAGGGGTGATATCTGTCCCTGAACCTGGTGGTGTGGGACCTGATGGTTGAGGGGTGATAATTGTTCCTGAACCTGGTGGTGTGGGACCTGATAGTCAAGGGGTGATAACTGTCCCTGAACCTGGTGGTGTGGGACTTGATGGTGGATGGGTGATAACTGTCCCTGAACCTGGTGGTGTGGGACCTGATGGTCGAGGGGTGATAACTGTCCCTGAACCTGGTGGTGTGGGACCTGATGGTCGAGGGGTGATAACTGTCCCTGAACCTGGTGGTGTGGGACTTGATGGTTGAGGGGTGATAACTGTCCCTGAACCTGGTCGTGTGGGACCTGATGGTTGAGGGGTGATAACTGTCCCTGAACCTGGAAGTGTGGGAACTGACGGTTTAGGGGTGATAACATTTCCTGAACCTGGTGGTGTGGGACCTGATGGTTGAGGGGTGATAACTGTCCCTGAACCTGGTGGTGTGGGACTTGATGGTTGAGGGGTGATAACTGTCCCTGAACCTGGTCGTGTGGGACCTGATGGTTGAGGGGTGATAACTGTCCATGAACCTGGAAGTGTGGGACCTGACGGTTTAGGGGTGATAAGATTTCCTGAACCTGGTGGTGTGGGACCTGATGGTTGAGGGGTGATAACTGTCCCTGAACCTGGTGGTGTGGGACCTGACGGTTGAGGGGTGATAACTGTCCCTGAACCTGGTGGTGTGGGACCTGACAGTTGAGGGGTGATAACTGTCCCTGAACCTGGTGGTGTGGGACCTGATGGTCGAGGGGTGATAACTGTCCCTGAACCGGGTGGTGTGGGACCTGATGGTCGAGGGGTGATAATTGTTCCTGAACCGGGTGGTGTGGGACCTGATGGTCGAGGGGTGATAACTGTCCCTGAACCTGGTGGTGTGGGACCTGACGGTTGAGGGGTGATAACTGTCCCTGAACCTGGTGGTGTGGGACCTGATGGTCGAGTGGTGATAACTGTCCCTGAACCCGGTGGTGTGGGACCTGACGGTTGAGGGGTGATAACTGTCCCTGAACCTGGTGGTGTGGGACCTGATGGTCGAGGGGTGATAACTGTCCCTGAACCTGTTGGAGTGGGACCTGACGGTTGAGGGGTGATAACTGTCCCTGAACCTGGTGGTGTGGGACCTGATGTTTGAGGGGTGATAACTGTCCCTAAACCTGGTGGTGTGGGACCTGATGGTCGAGGGGTGATAACTGTCCCTGAACCTGGTGGTGTGGGACCTGATGGTTGAGGTGATAACTGCCCCTGAACCTGGTGGTGTGGGACCTGATGGTTGAGGGATGATAACGGTCCCTGAACCTGGTGGTGTGGAACCTGATGGTCGAGGGGTGATAACTGTCCCTGAACCTGGTGGTGTGCGACCTGATGGTCGAGGGGTGATAACTGTCCCTGAACCTGGTGGAGTGGGACCTGATGGTTGTGGGGTGATAACTGTCCCTGAACATGGTCGTGTGGGACCTGATGGTCGAGGGGTGATAACTGTCCCTGAACCTGGTGGTGTGGGACCTGATGGTTGAGGGGTGATAACTGTCCCTGAACCTGGTGGTGTGGGACGTGATGGTCGAGGGGTGATAACTGTCCCTGAACATGGTCGTGTGGGACCTGATGGTTGAGGGGTGATAACTGTCCCTGAACCTGGTGGTGTGGGACCTGATGGTTGAGGGGTCATAACTGTCCCTGAACCTGGTAGTGTGGGACCTGATGGTTGAGGGGTGATAACTGTCCCTGAAACTGGTTGTGTGGGACCTGATGGTTGAGGGGTGATAACTGTCCCTGAACCTGGTGGTGTGGGACCTGATGGTCGAGGGGTGATAATTGTTCCTGAACCTGGTGGTGTGGGACCTGATGGTTAAGGGGTGATAACTGTCCCTGAACCTGGTGGTGTGGGACCTGATGGTCGAGGGGTGATAACTGTCCCTGAACCTGGTGGTGTGGGACCTGATGGTTGAGGGGTGATAACTGTCCCTGAACATGGTCGTGTGGGACCTGATGGTCGAGGGGTGATAACTGTCCCTGAACCTGGTGGTGTGGGACCTGATGGTTGAGGGGTGATAACTGTCCCTGAACCTGGTGGTGTGGGACCTGATGGTCGAGGGGTGATAACTGTCCCTGAACCTGGTGGTGTGGGACCTGATGGTTGAGGGGTCATAACTGTCCCTGAACATGGTCGTGTGGGACCTGATGGTTGAGGGGTGATAACTGTCTCTGAACCTGGTGGTGTGGGACCTGATGGTCTAGGGCTGATAACTGTCCCTGAACCTGGTGGTGTGGGACCTGATGGTCAAGGGGTGATAACTGTCCCTGAACCTGGTGGTGTGGGACCTGATGGTCGAGGGGTGATAATTGTTCCTAAACCTGGTGGTGTGGGACCTGATGGTCAAGGGGTGATATCTGTCCCTGAACCTGGTGGTGTGGGACCTGATGGTTGAGGGGTGATAATTGTTCCTGAACCTGGTGGTGTGGGACCTGATAGACAAGGGGTGATAACTGTCCCTGTACCTGGTGGTGTGGGACTTGATGGTGGAGGGGTGATAACTGTCCCTGAACCTGGTGGTGTGGGACCTGATGGTCGAGGGGTGATAACTGTCCCTGAACCTGGTGGTGTGGGACCTGATGGTCGAGGGGTTATAACTGTCCCTGAACCTGGTGGTGTGGGACTTGATGGTTGAGGGGTGATAACTGTCCCTGAACCTGGTCGTGTGGGACCTGATGGTTGAGGGGTGATAACTGTCCCTGAACCTGGAAGTGTGGGAACTGACGGTTTAGGGGTGATAACATTTCCTGAACCTGGTGGTGTGGGACCTGATGGTTGAGGGGTGATAACTGTCCCTGAACCTGGTGGTGTGGGACTTGATGGTTGAGGGGTGATAACTGTCCCTGAACCTGGTCATGTGGGACCTGATGGTTGAGGGGTGATAACTGTCCCTGAACCTGGAAGTGTGGGACCTGACGGTTTAGGGGTGATAACATTTCCTGAACCTGGTGCTGTGGGACCTGATGGTTGAGGGGTGATAACTGTCCCTGAACCTGGTGGTGTGGGACCTGACGGTTGAGGGGTGATAACTGTCCCTGAACCTGGTGGTGTGGGACCTGACGGTTGAGGGGTGATAACTGTCCCTGAACCTGGTGGTGTGGGACCTGATGGTCGAGGGGTGATAACTGTCCCTGAACCGGGTGGTGTGGGAACTGATGGTCGAGGGGTGATAATTGTTCCTGAACCGGGTGGTGTGGGACCTGATGGTCGAGGGGTGATAACTGTCCCTGAACCTGGTGGTGTGGGACCTGACGGTTGAGGGGTGATAACTGTCCCTGAACCTGGTGGTGTGGGACCTGATGGTCGAGGGGTGATAACTGTCCCTGAACCTGGTGGTGTGGGACCTGACGGTTGAGGGGTGATAACTGTCCCTGAACCTGGTGGTGTGGGACCTGATGGTCGAGGGGTGATAACTGTCCCTGAACCTGGTGGTGTGGGACCTGATGGTTGAGGTGATAACTGCCCCTTAACCTGGTGGTGTGGGACCTGATGGTTGAGGGATGATAACGGTCCCTGAACCTGGTGGTGTGGAACCTGATGGTCGAGGGGTGATAACTGTCCCTGAACCTGGTGGTGTGGGACCTGATGATCGAGGGGTGATAACTGTCCCTGAACCTGGTGGAGTGGGACCTGATGGTCGAGGGGTGATAACTGTCCCTGAACCCGGTGGTGTGGGACGTGATGGTCGAGGGGTGATAACTGTCCCTGAACATGGTCGTGTGGGACCTGATGGTTGAGGGGTGATAACTGTCCCTAAACCTGGTGTTGTAGGACCTGATGGTCGAGGGGTGATAACTGTCCCTGAACCTGGTGGTGTGGGACCTGACGGTTGAGGGGTGATAACTGTCCCTGAACCTGGTGGTGTGGGACCTGATGTTTGAGGGGTGATAACTGTCCCTAAACCTGGTGGTGTGGGACCTGATGGTTGAGGGGTGATAACTGTCCCTGAACCTGGTGGTGTGGGACCTGATGGTTGAGGTGATAACTGCCCCTGAACCTGGAGGTGTGGGACCTGATGGTTGAGGGATGATAACGGTCCCTGAACCTGGTGGTGTGGAACCTGATGGTCGAGGGGTGATAACTGTCCCTGAACCTGGTGGTGTGGGACCTGATGGTTGAGGGGTGATAACTGTCCCTGAACCTGGTGGAGTGGGACCTGATGATCGAGGGGTGATAACTGTCCCTGAACCCGGTGGTGTGGGACGTGATGGTCGAGGGTTGATAACTGTCCCTGAACCTGGTGATGTGGGACCTGATGGTCAAGGGGTGATAACTGTCCCTGAACCTGGTTGTGTGGGTCCTTATGGTTGAGGGGTGATAACTGTCCCTGAACCTGGTGGTGTGGGACCTGATGTTTGAGGGGTGATAACTGTCCCTGAACCTGGTGGTGTGGGACCTGATGGTTGAGGTGATAACTGCCCCTGAACCTGGTGGTGTGGGACCTGATGGTTGAGGGATGATAACTGTCCCTGAACCTGGTGGTGTGGGACCTGATGGTCGAGGGGTGATAACTGTCCCTGAACCTGGAGGTGTGGGACCTGATGGTTGAGGTGAGAACTGCCCCTGAACCTGGTGGTGTGGGACCTGATGGTTGAGGGATGATAACGGTCCCTGAACCTGGTGGTGTGGAACCTGATGGTCGAGGGGTGATAACTGTCCCTGAACCTGGTGGTGTGGGACCTGATGATCGAGGGGTGATAACTGTCCCTGAACCTGGTGGAGTGGGATCTGATGGTCGAGGGGTGATAACTGTCCCTGAACCCGGTGGTGTGGGACGTGATGGTCGAGGGGTGATAACTGTCCCTGAACATGGTCGTGTGGGACCTGATGGTTGAGGGGTGATAACTGTCCCTGAACCTGGTGGTGTGGGACCTGATGGTTGAGGGGTGATAACTGTCCCTGAACCTGGTAGTGTGGGACCTAATGGTTGAGGGGTGATAACTGTCCCTGAAACTGGTTGTGTGGGACCTGATGGTTGAGGGGTGATAACTGTCCCTGAACCTGGTGGTGTGGGACCTGATGGTCGAGGGGTGATAATTGTTCCTGAACCTGGTGGTGTGGGACCTGATGGTTGAGGGGTGATAACTGTCCCTGAACCTGGTGGTGTGGGACCTGATGGTCGAGGGGTGGTAACTGTCCCTGAACCTGGTGGTGTGGGACCTGATGGTTGAGGGGTGATAACTGTCCCTGAACATGGTCGTGTGGGACCTGATGGTCGAGGGGTGATAACTGTCCCTGAACCTGGTGGTGTGGGACCTGATGGTTGAGGGGTGATAACTGTCCCTGAACCTGGTGGTGTGGGACCTGATGGTCGAGGGGTGATAACTGTCCCTGAACCTGGTGGTGTGGGACCTGATGGTTGAGGGGTCATAACTGTCCCTGAACATGGTCGTGTGGGACCTGATGGTTGAGGGGTGATAACTGTCTCTGAACCTGGTCGTGTGGGACCTGATGGTCTAGGGGTGATAACTGTCCCTGAACCTGGTGGTGTGGGAGCTGATGGTCAAGGGGTGATAACTGTCCCTGAACCTGGTGGTGTGGGACCTGATGGTCGAGGGGTGATAATTGTTCCTAAACCTGGTGGTGTGGGACCTGATGGTCAAGGGGTGATATCTGTCCCTGAACCTGGTGGTGTGGGACCTGATGGTTGAGGGGTGATAATTGTTCCTGAACCTGGTGGTGTGGGACCTGATAGTCAAGGGGTGATAACTGTCCCTGAACCTGGTGGTGTGGGACTTGATGGTGGATGGGTGATAACTGTCCCTGAACCTGGTGGTGTGGGACCTGATGGTCGAGGGGTGATAACTGTCCCTGAACCTGGTGGTGTGGGACCTGATGGTCGAGGGGTGATAACTGTCCCTGAACCTGGTGGTGTGGGACTTGATGGTTGAGGGGTGATAACTGTCCCTGAACCTGGTCGTGTGGGACCTGATGGTTGAGGGGTGATAACTGTCCCTGAACCTGGAAGTGTGGGAACTGACGGTTTAGGGGTGATAACATTTCCTGAACCTGGTGGTGTGGGACCTGATGGTTGAGGGGTGATAACTGTCCCTGAACCTGGTGGTGTGGGACTTGATGGTTGAGGGGTGATAACTGTCCCTGAACCTGGTCGTGTGGGACCTGATGGTTGAGGGGTGATAACTGTCCATGAACCTGGAAGTGTGGGACCTGACGGTTTAGGGGTGATAAGATTTCCTGAACCTGGTGGTGTGGGACCTGATGGTTGAGGGGTGATAACTGTCCCTGAACCTGGTGGTGTGGGACCTGACGGTTGAGGGGTGATAACTGTCCCTGAACCTGGTGGTGTGGGACCTGACAGTTGAGGGGTGATAACTGTCCCTGAACCTGGTGGTGTGGGACCTGATGGTCGAGGGGTGATAACTGTCCCTGAACCGGGTGGTGTGGGACCTGATGGTCGAGGGGTGATAATTGTTCCTGAACCGGGTGGTGTGGGACCTGATGGTCGAGGGGTGATAACTGTCCCTGAACCTGGTGGTGTGGGACCTGACGGTTGAGGGGTGATAACTGTCCCTGAACCTGGTGGTGTGGGACCTGATGGTCGAGTGGTGATAACTGTCCCTGAACCCGGTGGTGTGGGACCTGACGGTTGAGGGGTGATAACTGTCCCTGAACCTGGTGGTGTGGGACCTGATGGTCGAGGGGTGATAACTGTCCCTGAACCTGTTGGAGTGGGACCTGACGGTTGAGGGGTGATAACTGTCCCTGAACCTGGTGGTGTGGGACCTGATGTTTGAGGGGTGATAACTGTCCCTAAACCTGGTGGTGTGGGACCTGATGGTCGAGGGGTGATAACTGTCCCTGAACCTGGTGGTGTGGGACCTGATGGTTGAGGTGATAACTGCCCCTGAACCTGGTGGTGTGGGACCTGATGGTTGAGGGATGATAACGGTCCCTGAACCTGGTGGTGTGGAACCTGATGGTCGAGGGGTGATAACTGTCCCTGAACCTGGTGGTGTGGGACCTGATGGTCGAGGGGTGATAACTGTCCCTGAACCTGGTGGAGTGGGACCTGATGGTTGTGGGGTGATAACTGTCCCTGAACATGGTCGTGTGGGACCTGATGGTCGAGGGGTGATAACTGTCCCTGAACCTGGTGGTGTGGGACCTGATGGTTGAGGGGTGATAACTGTCCCTGAACCTGGTGGTGTGGGACGTGATGGTCGAGGGGTGATAACTGTCCCTGAACATGGTCGTGTGGGACCTGATGGTTGAGGGGTGATAACTGTCCCTGAACCTGGTGGTGTGGGACCTGATGGTTGAGGGGTCATAACTGTCCCTGAACCTGGTAGTGTGGGACCTGATGGTTGAGGGGTGATAACTGTCCCTGAAACTGGTTGTGTGGGACCTGATGGTTGAGGGGTGATAACTGTCCCTGAACCTGGTGGTGTGGGACCTGATGGTCGAGGGGTGATAATTGTTCCTGAACCTGGTGGTGTGGGACCTGATGGTTAAGGGGTGATAACTGTCCCTGAACCTGGTGGTGTGGGACCTGATGGTCGAGGGGTGATAACTGTCCCTGAACCTGGTGGTGTGGGACCTGATGGTTGAGGGGTGATAACTGTCCCTGAACATGGTCGTGTGGGACCTGATGGTCGAGGGGTGATAACTGTCCCTGAACCTGGTGGTGTGGGACCTGATGGTTGAGGGGTGATAACTGTCCCTGAACCTGGTGGTGTGGGACCTGATG
This sequence comes from Hypanus sabinus, assembly GCF_030144855.1. Lineage (NCBI taxonomy): Eukaryota > Metazoa > Chordata > Chondrichthyes > Myliobatiformes > Dasyatidae > Hypanus > Hypanus sabinus. The sequence continues at coordinate 22,448,057 of NC_082736.1, read as the reverse complement.
GTCGAGGGGTGATAACTGTCCCTGAACCTGGTGGTGTGGGACCTGATGGTTGAGGGGTCATAACTGTCCCTGAACATGGTCGTGTGGGACCTGATGGTTGAGGGGTGATAACTGTCTCTGAACCTGGTGGTGTGGGACCTGATGGTCTAGGGCTGATAACTGTCCCTGAACCTGGTGGTGTGGGACCTGATGGTCAAGGGGTGATAACTGTCCCTGAACCTGGTGGTGTGGGACCTGATGGTCGAGGGGTGATAATTGTTCCTAAACCTGGTGGTGTGGGACCTGATGGTCAAGGGGTGATATCTGTCCCTGAACCTGGTGGTGTGGGACCTGATGGTTGAGGGGTGATAATTGTTCCTGAACCTGGTGGTGTGGGACCTGATAGACAAGGGGTGATAACTGTCCCTGTACCTGGTGGTGTGGGACTTGATGGTGGAGGGGTGATAACTGTCCCTGAACCTGGTGGTGTGGGACCTGATGGTCGAGGGGTGATAACTGTCCCTGAACCTGGTGGTGTGGGACCTGATGGTCGAGGGGTTATAACTGTCCCTGAACCTGGTGGTGTGGGACTTGATGGTTGAGGGGTGATAACTGTCCCTGAACCTGGTCGTGTGGGACCTGATGGTTGAGGGGTGATAACTGTCCCTGAACCTGGAAGTGTGGGAACTGACGGTTTAGGGGTGATAACATTTCCTGAACCTGGTGGTGTGGGACCTGATGGTTGAGGGGTGATAACTGTCCCTGAACCTGGTGGTGTGGGACTTGATGGTTGAGGGGTGATAACTGTCCCTGAACCTGGTCATGTGGGACCTGATGGTTGAGGGGTGATAACTGTCCCTGAACCTGGAAGTGTGGGACCTGACGGTTTAGGGGTGATAACATTTCCTGAACCTGGTGCTGTGGGACCTGATGGTTGAGGGGTGATAACTGTCCCTGAACCTGGTGGTGTGGGACCTGACGGTTGAGGGGTGATAACTGTCCCTGAACCTGGTGGTGTGGGACCTGACGGTTGAGGGGTGATAACTGTCCCTGAACCTGGTGGTGTGGGACCTGATGGTCGAGGGGTGATAACTGTCCCTGAACCGGGTGGTGTGGGAACTGATGGTCGAGGGGTGATAATTGTTCCTGAACCGGGTGGTGTGGGACCTGATGGTCGAGGGGTGATAACTGTCCCTGAACCTGGTGGTGTGGGACCTGACGGTTGAGGGGTGATAACTGTCCCTGAACCTGGTGGTGTGGGACCTGATGGTCGAGGGGTGATAACTGTCCCTGAACCTGGTGGTGTGGGACCTGACGGTTGAGGGGTGATAACTGTCCCTGAACCTGGTGGTGTGGGACCTGATGGTCGAGGGGTGATAACTGTCCCTGAACCTGGTGGTGTGGGACCTGATGGTCGAGGGGTGATAACTGTCCCTGAACCTGGTGGAGTGGGACCTGACGGTTGAGGGGTGATAACTGTCCCTGAACCTGGTGGTGTGGGACCTGATGTTTGAGGGGTGATAACTGTCCCTAAACCTGGTGGTGTGGGACCTGATGGTCGAGGGGTGATAACTGTCCCTAAACCTGGTGGTGTGGGACCTGATGGTCGAGGGGTGATAACTGTCCCTGAACCTGGTGGTGTGGGACCTGATGGTTGAGGTGATAACTGCCCCTGAACCTGGTGGTGTGGGACCTGATGGTTGAGGGATGATAACGGTCCCTGAACCTGGTGGTGTGGAACCTGATGGTCGAGGGGTGATAACTGTCCCTGAACCTGGTGGTGTGGGACCTGATGGTCGAGGGGTGATAACTGTCCCTGAACCTGGTGGAGTGGGACCTGATGGTTGTGGGGTGATAACTGTCCCTGAACATGGTCGTCTGGGACCTGATGGTCGAGGGGTGATAACTGTCCGTGAACCTGGTGGTGTGGGACCTGATGGTTGAGGGGTGATAACTGTCCCTGAACCTGGTGGTGTGGGACCTGATGGTCGAGGGGTGATAACTGTCCCTGAACCTGGTGGTGTGGGACCTGATGGTTGAGGGGTGATAACTGTCCCTGAACATGGTCGTGTGGGACCTGATGGTTGAGGGGTGATAACTGTCTCTGAACCTGGTCGTGTGGGACCTGATGGTCTAGGAGTGATAACTGTCCCTGAACCTGGTGGTGTGGGACCTGATGGTCAAGGGGTGATAACTGTCCCTGAACCTGGTGGTGTGGGACCTGATGGTCGAGGGGTGATAATTGTTCCTGAACCTGGTGTTGTGGGACCTGATGGTCAAGGGGTGATAACTGTCCCTGAACCTGGTGGTGTGGGACCTGATGGTTGAGGGGTGATAATTGTTCCTGAACCTGGTGGTGTGGGACCTGATGGTCAAGGGGTGATAACTGTCCCTGAACCTGGTGGTGTGGGACTTGATGGTTGAGGGGTGATAACTGTCCCTGAACCTGGTGGTGTGGGACCTGATGGTCGAGGGGTGATAACTGTCCCTGAACCTGGTGGTGTGGGACCTGATGGTCGAGGGGTGATAATTGTTCCTGAACCGGGTGGTGTGGGACCTGATGGTCGAGGGGTGATAACTGTCCCTGAACCTGGTGGTGTGGGACTTGATGGTTGAGGGGTGATAACTGTCCCTGAACCTGGTCGTGTGGGACCTGATGGTTGAGGGGTGATAACTGTCCCTGAACCTGGAAGTGTGGGACCTGACGGTTTAGGGGTGATAACATTTCCTGAACCTGGTGGTGTGGGACCTGATGGTTGAGGGGTGATAACTGTCCCTGAACCTGGTGGTGTGGGACCTGACGGTTGAGGGGTGATAACTGTCCCTGAACCTGGTGGTGTGGGACCTGACGGTTGAGGGGTGATAACTGTCCCTGAACCTGGTGGTGTGGGACCTGATGGTCGAGGGGTGATAACTGTCCCTGAACCTGGTGGTGTGGGACCTGACGGTTGAGGGGTGATAACTGTCCCTGAACCTGGTGGTGTGGGACCTGATGGTCGAGGGGTGATAACTGTCCCTAAACCTGGTGGTGTGGGACCTGACGGTTGAGGGGTGATAACTGTCCCTGAACCTGGTGGTGTGGGACCTGATGTTTGAGGGGTGATAACTGTCCCTAAACCTGGTGGTGTGGGACCTGATGGTCGAGGGGTGATAACTGTCCCTGAACCTGGTGTTGTGGGACCTGATGGTTGAGGTGATAACTGCCCCTGAACCTGGTGGTGTGGGACCTGATGGTTGAGGGATGATAACGGTCCCTGAACCTGGTGGTGTGGAACCTGATGGTCGAGGGGTGATAACTGTCCCTGAACCTGGTGGTGTGGGACCTGATGGTCGAGGGGTGATAACTGTCCCTGAACCTGGTGGAGTGGGACCTGATGGTCGAGGGGTGATAACTGTCCCTGAACCCGGTGGTGTGGGACGTGATGGTCGAGGGGTGATAACTGTCCCTGAACCTGGTGGTGTGGGACCTGATGGTCAAGGGGTGATAACTGTCCCTGAACCTGGTTGTGTGGGACCTTATGGTTGAGGGGTGATAACTGTCCCTGAACCTGGTGGTGTGGGACCTGATGTTTGAGGGGTGATAACTGTCCCTGAACCTGGTGGTGTGGGACCTGATGGTTGAGGTGATAACTGCCCCTGAACCTGGTGGTGTGGGACCTGATGGTTGAGGGATGATAACTGTCCCTGAACCTGGTGGTGTGGGACCTGATGGTCGAGGGGTGATAACTGTCCCTGAACCTGGAGGTGTGGGACCTGATGGTTGAGGTGATAACTGCCCCTGAACCTGGTGGTGTGGGACCTGATGGTTGAGGGATTATAACGGTCCCTGAACCTGGTGGTGTGGAACCTGATGGTCGAGGGGTGATAACTGTCCCTGAACCTGGTGGTGTGGGACCTGATGATCGAGTGGTGATAACTGTCCCTGAACCTGGTGGAGTGGGACCTGATGGTCGAGGGGTGATAACTGTCCCTGAACCCGGTGGTGTGGGACGTGATGGTCGAGGGGTGATAACTGTCCCTGAACATGGTCGTGTGGGACCTGATGGTTGAGGGGTGATAACTGTCCCTGAACCTGGTGGTGTGGGACCTGATGGTTGAGGGGTGATAACGGTCCCTGAACCTGGTGGTGTGGAACCTGATGGTCGAGGGGTGATAACTGTCCCTGAACCTGGTGGTGTGGGACCTGATGGTCGAGGGGTGATAACTGTCCCTGAACCTGGTGGAGTGGGACCTGATGGTTGAGGGGTGATAACTGTCCCTGAACATGGTCGTGTGGGACCTGATGGTCGAGGGGTGATAACTGTCCCTGAACCTGGTGGTGTGGGACCTGATGGTTGAGGGGTGATAACTGTCCCTGAACCTGGTGGTGTGGGACCTGATGGTCGAGGGGTGATAACTGTCCCTGAACCTGGTGGTGTGGGACCTGATGGTTGAGGGGTGATAACTGTCCCTGAACATGGTCGTGTGGGACCTGATGGTTGAGGGGTGATAACTGTCTCTGAACCTGGTCGTGTGGGACCTGATGGTCTAGGAGTGATAACTGTCCCTGAACCTGGTGGTGTGGGACCTGATGGTCAAGGGGTGATAACTGTCCCTGAACCTGGTGGTGTGGGACCTGATGGTCGAGGGGTGATAATTGTTCCTGAACCTGGTGTTGTGGGACCTGATGGTCAAGGGGTGATAACTGTCCCTGAACCTGGTGGTGTGGGACCTGATGGTTGAGGGGTGATAATTGTTCCTGAACCTGGTGGTGTGGGACCTGATGGTCAAGGGGTGATAACTGTCCCTGAACCTGGTGGTGTGGGACTTGATGGTTGAGGGGTGATAACTGTCCCTGAACCTGGTGGTGTGGGACCTGATGGTCGAGGGGTGATAACTGTCCCTGAACCTGGTGGTGTGGGACCTGATGGTCGAGGGGTGATAATTGTTCCTGAACCGGGTGGTGTGGGACCTGATGGTCGAGGGGTGATAACTGTCCCTGAACCTGGTGGTGCGGGACTTGATGGTTGAGGGGTGATAACTGTCCCTGAACCTGGTCGTGTGGGACCTGATGGTTGAGGGGTGATAACTGTCCCTGAACCTGGAAGTGTGGGACCTGACGGTTTAGGGGTGATAACATTTCCTGAACCTGGTGGTGTGGGACCTGATGGTTGAGGGGTGATAACTGTCCCTGAACCTGGTGGTGTGGGACCTGACGGTTGAGGGGTGATAACTGTCCCTGAACCTGGTGGTGTGGGACCTGACGGTTGAGGGGTGATAACTGTCCCTGAACCTGGTGGTGTGGGACCTGATGGTCGAGGGGTGATAACTGTCCCTGAACCTGGTGGTGTGGGACCTGACGGTTGAGGGGTGATAACTGTCCCTGAACCTGGTGGTGTGGGACCTGATGGTCGAAGGGTGATAACTGTCCCTGAACCTGGTGGTGTGGGACCTGACGGTTGAGGGGTGATAACTGTCCCTGAACCTGGTGGTGTGGGACCTGATGTTTGAGGGGTGATAACTGTCCCTAAACCTGGTGGTGTGGGACCTGATGGTCGAGGGGTGATAACTGTCCCTGAACCTGGTGTTGTGGGACCTGATGGTTGAGGTGATAACTGCCCCTGAACCTGGTGGTGTGGGACCTGATGGTTGAGGGATGATAACGGTCCCTGAACCTGGTGGTGTGGAACCTGATGGTCGAGGGGTGATAACTGTCCCTGAACCAGGTGGTGTGGGACCTGATGGTCGAGGGGTGATAACTGTCCCTGAACCTGGTGGAGTGGGACCTGATGGTCGAGGGGTGATAACTGTCCCTGAACCCGGTGGTGTAGGACGTGATGGTCGAGGGGTGATAACTGTCCCTGAACCTGGTGGTGTGGGACCTGATGGTCAAGGGGTGATAACTGTCCCTGAACCTGGTTGTGTGGGACCTTATGGTTGAGGGGTGATAACTGTCCCTGAACCTGGTGGTGTGGGACCTGATGTTTGAGGGGTGATAACTGTCCCTGAACCTGGTGGTGTGGGACCTGATGGTTGAGGTGATAACTGCCCCTGAACCTGGTGGTGTGGGACCTGATGGTTGAGGGATGATAACTGTCCCTGAACCTGGTGGTGTGGGACCTGATGGTCGAGGGGTGATAACTGTCCCTGAACCTGGAGGTGTGGGACCTGATGGTTGAGGTGATAACTGCCCCTGAACCTGGTGGTGTGGGACCTGATGGTTGAGGGATGATAACGGTCCCTGAACCTGGTGGTGTGGAACCTGATGGTCGAGGGGTGATAACTGTCCCTGAACCTGGTGGTGTGGGACCTGATGATCGAGTGGTGATAACTGTCCCTGAACCTGGTGGAGTGGGACCTGATGGTCGAGGGGTGATAACTGTCCCTGAACCCGGTGGTGTGGGACGTGATGGTCGAGGGGTGATAACTGTCCCTGAACATGGTCGTGTGGGACCTGATGGTTGAGGGGTGATAACTGTCCCTGAAACTGGTGGTGTGGGACCTGATGGTTGAGGGGTGATAACTGTCCCTGAACCTGGTGGTGTGGGACCTGATGGTCGACGGGTGATAACTGCCCCTGAACCTGGTGGTGTGGGACCTGATGGTCGAGGGGTGATAACTGTCCCTGAACCTGGTGGTGTGGGACCTGATGGTCGAGGGGTAATAATTGTTCCTTAACCTGGTGGTGTGGGACCTGATGGTCGAGGGATGATAACTGTCCCTGAACCTGGTGGTGTGGGACCAGATGGTCGAGGGGTGATAATTGTTCCTGAACCTGGTGGTGTGGGACCTGATGGTCGAGGGGTGATAACTGTCCCTGAACCTGGTGGTTTGGGACCTGATGGTTGAGGGGTGATAACTGTCCCTGAACCTGGTGGTGTGGGACCTGATGGTTGAGGGGTGATAACTGTCCCTGAACCTGGTGGTGTGGGACCTGATGGTCGAGGGGTGATAACTGTCCCTGAACCTGGTGGTGTGGGACCTGATGGTTGAGGTGATAACTGCCCCTGAACCTGGTGGTGTGGGACCTGATGGTTCAGGGATGATAGCGGTCCCTGAACCTGGTGGTGTGGAACCTGATGGTCGAGGGGTGATAACTGTCCCTGAACCTGGTGGTGTGGGACCTGATGGTCGAGGGGTGATAACTGCCCCTGAACCTGGTGGTGTGGGACCTGATGGTTGAGGGATGATAACTGTCCCTGAACCTGGTGGTGTGGGACCTGATGGTCGAGGGGTGATAACTGTCCCTGAACCTGGAGGTGTGGGACCTGATGGTTGAGGTGATAACTGCCCCTGAACCTCGTGGTGTGGGACCTGATGGTTGAGGGATGATAACGGTCCCTGAACCTGGTGGTGTGGAACCTGATGATCGAGGGGTGATAACTGTCCCTGAACCTGGTGGTGTGGGACCTGATGATCGAGTGGTGATAACTGTCCCTGAACCTGGTGGAGTGGGACCTGATGGTCGAGGGTGATAACTGTCCCTGAACCCGGTGGTGTGGGACATGATGGTCGAGGGGTGATAACTGTCCCTGAACATGGTCGTGTGGGACCTGATGGTTGAGGGGTGATAACTGTCCCTGAATCTGGTGGTGTGGGACCTGATGGTTGAGGGGTGATAACTGTCCCTGAACCTGGTGGTGTGGGACCTGATGGTCGACGGGTGATAACTGCCCCTGAACCTGGTGGTGTGGGACCTGATGGTCGAGGGGTAATAATTGTTCCTGAACCTGGTGGTGTGGGACCTGATGGTCGAGGGATGATAACTGTCCCTGAACCTGGTGGTGTGGGACCAGATGGTCGAGGGGTGATAATTGTTCCTGAACCTGGTGGTGTGGGACCTGATGGTTGAGGGGTGATAACTGTCCCTGAACCTGGTGGTGTGGGACCTGATGGTAGAGGGGTGATAACTGTCCCTGAACCTGGTGGTGTGGGACCTGATGGTTGAGGTGATAACTGCCCCTGAACCTGGTGGTGTGGGACCTGATGGTTCAGGGATGATAGCGGTCCCTGAACCTGGTGGTGTGGAACCTGATGGTCGAGGTGTGATAACTGTCCCTGAACCTGTTGGTGTGGGACCTGATGGTCGAGGGGTGATAACTGCCCCTGAACCTGGTGGTGTGGGACCTGATGTTTGAGGGATGATAACTGTCCCTGAACATGGTGGTGTGGGACTTGATGGTTGAGGGGTGATAACTGTCCCTGAACCTGGAGGTGTGGGACCTGATGGTTGAGGTGATAACTGCCCCTGAACCTGGTGGTGTGGGACCTGATGGTTGAGGGATGATAACGGTCCCTGAACCTGGTGGTGTGGAACCTGATGATCGAGGGGTGATAACTGTCCCTGAACCTGGTGGTGTGGGACCTGATGATCGAGTGGTGATAACTGTCCCTGAACCTGGTGGAGTGGGACCTGATGGTCGAGGGGTGATAACTGTCCCTGAACCCGGTGGTGTGGGACGTGATGGTCGAGGGGTGATAACTGTCCCTGAACATGGTCGTGTGGGACCTGATGGTTGAGGGGTGATAACTGTCCCTGAACCTGGTGGTGTGGGACCTGATGGTTGAGGGGTGATAACTGTCCCTGAACCTGGTGGTGTGGGACCTGATGGTCGACGGGTGATAACTGCCCCTGAACCTGGTGGTGTGGGACCTGATGGTCGAGGGGTAATAATTGTTCCTGAACCTGGTGGTGTGGGACCTGATGGTCGAGGGATGATAACTGTCCCTGAACCTGGTGGTGTGGGACCAGATGGTCGAGGGGTGATAATTGTTCCTGAACCTGGTGGTGTGGGACCTGATGGTCGAGGGGTGATAACTGTCCCTGAACCTGGTGGTTTGGGACCTGATGGTTGAGGGGTGATAACTGTCCCTGAACCTGGTGGTGTGGGACCTGATGGTTGAGGGGTGATAACTGTCCCTGAACCTGGTAGTGTGGGACCCGATGGTCGAGGGGTGATAACTGTCCCTGAAACTGGTGGTGTGGGACCTGATGGTTGAGGTGATAACTGCCCCTGAACCTGGTGGTGTGGGACCTGATGGTTCAGGGATGATAGCGGTCCCTGAACCTGGTGGTGTGGAACCTGATGGTCGAGGGGTGATAACTGTCCCTGAACCTGGTGGTGTGGGACGTGATGTTCGAGGGGTGATAACTGTGCCTGAACCTGGTGGAGTGGTACCTGATGGTCGAGGGGTCATAACTGTCCCCGAACCTGGTGGTGTGGGACCTGATGGTTGAGGGGTGATAACTGTCCCTGAAACTGGTTGTGTGGGACCTGATGGTTGAGGGGTGATAACTGTCCCTGAACCTGGTGGTGTGGGACCTGATGGTCGAGGGGTGATAATTGTTCCTGAAACTGGTGGTGTGGGACCTGATGGTTGAGGGGTGATAACTGTCCCTGAACCTGGTGGTGTGGGACCTGATGGTCGAGGGGTGATAACTGTCCCTGAACCTGGTGGTGTGGGACCTGATGGTTGAGGGGTGATAACTGTCCCTGAACATGGTCGTGTGAGACCTGATGGTCGAGGGGTGATAACTGTCCCTGAACCTGGTGGTGTGGGACCTGATGGTTGAGGGGTGATAACTGTCCCTGAACCTGGTGGTGTGGGACCTGATGGTCGAGGGGTGATAGCTGTCCCTGAACCTGGTGGTGTGGGACCTGATGGTTGAGGGGTGATAACTGTCCCTGAACCTGGTGGTGTGGAACCTGATGATCGAGGGGTGATAACTGTCCCTGAACCTGGTGGTGTGGGACCTGATGATCGAGTGGTGATAACTGTCCCTGAACCTGGTGGAGTGGGACCTGATGGTCGAGGGGTGATAACTGTCCCTGAACCCGGTGGTGTGGGACGTGATGGTCGAGGGGTGATAACTGTCCCTGAACATGGTCGTGTGGGACCTGATGGTTGAGGGGTGATAACTGTCCCTGAACCTGGTGGTGTGGGACCTGATGGTTGAGGGGTGATAACTGTCCCTGAACCTGGTGGTGTGGGACCTGATGGTCGACGGGTGATAACTGCCCCTGAACCTGGTGGTGTGGGACCTGATGGTCGAGGGGTAATAATTGTTCCTGAACCTGGTGGTGTGGGACCTGATGGTCGAGGGATGATAACTGTCCCTGAACCTGGTGGTGTGGGACCAGATGGTCGAGGGGTGATAATTGTTCCTGAACCTGGTGGTGTGGGACCTGATGGTCGAGGGGTGATAACTGTCCCTGAACCTGGTGGTTTGGGACCTGATGGTTGAGGGGTGATAACTGTCCCTGAACCTGGTGGTGTGGGACCTGATGGTTGAGGGGTGATAACTGTCCCTGAACCTGGTAGTGTGGGACCCGATGGTCGAGGGGTGATAACTGTCCCTGAAACTGGTGGTGTGGGACCTGATGGTTGAGGTGATAACTGCCCCTGAACCTGGTGGTGTGGGACCTGATGGTTCAGGGATGATAGCGGTCCCTGAACCTGGTGGTGTGGAACCTGATGGTCGAGGGGTGATAACTGTCCCTGAACCTGGTGGTGTGGGACGTGATGTTCGAGGGGTGATAACTGTGCCTGAACCTGGTGGAGTGGTACCTGATGGTCGAGGGGTCATAACTGTCCCCGAACCTGGTGGTGTGGGACCTGATGGTTGAGGGGTGATAACTGTCCCTGAAACTGGTTGTGTGGGACCTGATGGTTGAGGGGTGATAACTGTCCCTGAACCTGGTGGTGTGGGACCTGATGGTCGAGGGGTGATAATTGTTCCTGAAACTGGTGGTGTGGGACCTGATGGTTGAGGGGTGATAACTGTCCCTGAACCTGGTGGTGTGGGACCTGATGGTCGAGGGGTGATAACTGTCCCTGAACCTGGTGGTGTGGGACCTGATGGTTGAGGGGTGATAACTGTCCCTGAACATGGTCGTGTGAGACCTGATGGTCGAGGGGTGATAACTGTCCCTGAACCTGGTGGTGTGGGACCTGATGGTTGAGGGGTGATAACTGTCCCTGAACCTGGTGGTGTGGGACCTGATGGTCGAGGGGTGATAGCTGTCCCTGAACCTGGTGGTGTGGGACCTGATGGTTGAGGGGTGATAACTGTCCCTGAACATGGTCGTGTGGGACCTGATGGTTGAGGGGTGATAACTGTCTCTGAACCTGGTCGTGTGGGACCTGATGGTCTAGGGGTGATAACTGTCCCTGAACCTGGTGGTGTGGGACCTGATGGTCAAGGGGTGATAACTGTCCCTGAACCTGGTGGTGTGGGACCTGATGGTCGAGGGGTGATAATTGTTCCTAAACCTGGTGGTGTGGGACCTGATGGTCAAGGGGTGATAACTGTCCCTGAACCTGGTGGTGTGGGACCTGATGGTTGAGGGGTGATAACTGTCCCTGAACCTGGTGGTGTGGGACCTGATGGTCGAGGGGTGATAACTGTCCCTGAACCTGGTGGTGTGGGACCTGATGGTCGAGGGGTGATAACTGTCCCTGAACCTGGTGGTGTGGGACTTGATGGTTGAGGGGTGATAACTGTCCCTGAACCTGGTCGTGTGGGACCTGATGGTTGAGGGGTGATAACTGTCCCTGAACCTGGAAGTGTGTGACCTGACGGTTTAGGGGTGATAACATTTCCTGAACCTGGTGGTGTGGGACCTGATGGTTGAGGAGTGATAATTGTTCCTGAACCTGGTGGTGTGGGACCTGATGGTCAAGGGGTGATAACTGTCCCTGAACCTGGTGGTGTGCGACTTGATGGTTGAGGGGTGATAACTGTCCCTGAACATGGTGGTGTGGGACCTGATGGTCGAGGGGTGATAACTGTCCCTGAACCTGGTGGTGTGGGACCTGACGGTTGAGGGGTGATAACTGTCCCTGAACCTGGTGGTGTGGGACCTGATGTTTGAGGGGTGATAACTGTCCCTAAACCTGGTGGTGTGGGACCTGATGGTCGAGGGGTGATAACTGTCCCTGAACCTGGTGGTGTGGGACCTGATGGTTGAGGTGATAACTGCCCCTGAACCTGGTGGTGTGGGACCTGATGGTTGAGGGATGATAACGGTCCCCGAACCTGGTGGTGTGGAACCTGATGGTCGAGGGGTGATAACTGTCCCTGAACCTGGTGGTGTGGGACCTGATGGTCGAGGGGTGATAACTGTCCCTGAACCTGGTGGAGTGGGACCTGATGGTCGAGGGGTGATAACTGTCCCTGAACCCGGTGGTGTGGGACGTGATGGTCGAGGGGTGATAACTGTCCCTGAACCTGGTGGTGTGGGACCTGATGGTCAAGGGGTGATAACTGACCCTGAACCTGGTTGTGTGGGACCTTATGGTTGAGGGGTGATAACTGTCCCTGAACCTGGTGGTGTGGGACCTGATGTTTGAGGGGTGATAACTGTCCCTGAACCTGGTGGTGTGGGACCTGATGGTTGAGGTGATAACTGCCCCTGAACCTGGTGGTGTGGGACCTGATGGTTGAGGGATGATAACTGTCCCTGAACCTGGTGGTGTGGGACCTGATGGTCGAGGGGTGATAACTGTCCCTGAACCTGGAGGTGTGGGACCTGATGGTTGAGGTGATAACTGCCCCTGAACCTGGTGGTGTGGGACCTGATGGTTGAGGGATGATAACGGTCCCTGAACCTGGTGGTGTGGAACCTGATGGTCGAGGGGTGATAACTGTCCCTGAACCTGGTGGTGTGGGACCTGATGGTCGAGGGGTGATAACTGTCCCTGAACCTGGTGGAGTGGGACCTGATGGTCGAGGGGTGATAACTGTCCCTGAACCCGGTGGTGTGGGACGTGATGGTCGAGGGGTGATAACTGTCCCTGAACATGGTGGTGTGGGACCTGATGGTTGAGGGGTGATAACTGTCCCTGAACCTGGTGGTGTGGGACCTGATGGTTGAGGGGTGATAACTGTCCCTGAACCTGGTGGTGTGGGACCTGATGGTCAAGGTGTGATAACTGCCCCTGAACCTAGTGGTGTGGGACCTGATGGTCGAGGGGTGATAACTGACCCTGAACCTGGTGGTGTGGGACCTGATGGTCGAGGGGTAATAATTGTTCCTGAACCTGGTGGTGTGGGACCTGATGGTCGAGGGATGATAACTGTCCCTGAACCTGGTGGTGTGGGACCAGATGGTCGAGGGGTGATAATTGTTCCTGAACCTGGTGGTGTGGGACCTGATGGTCGAGGGGTGATAACTGTCCCTGAACCTGGTGGTTTGGGACCTGATGGTTGAGGGGTGATAACTGTCCCTGAACCTGGTGGTGTGGGACCTGATGGTTGAGGGGTGATAACTGTCGCTGAACCTGGTGGTGTGGGACCTGATGGTCGAGGGGTGATAACTGTCCCTGAACCTGGTGGTGTGGGACCTGATCGTTGAGGTGATAACTGCCCCTGAACCTGGTGGTGTGGGACCTGATGGTTCAGGGATGATAGCGGTCCCTGAACCTGGTGGTGTGGAACCTGATGGTCGAGGGGTGATAACTGTCCCTGAACCTGGTGGTGTGGGACCTGATGGTCGAGGGGTGATAACTGTGCCTGAACCTGGTGGAGTGGTACCTGATGGTCGAGGGGTCATAACTGTCCCTGAACCTGGTGGTGTGGGACCTGATGGTTGAGGGGTGATAACTTTCCCTGAAACTGGTTGTGTGGGACCTGATGGTTGAGGGGTGATAACTGTCCCTGAACCTGGTGGTGTGGGACCTGATGGTCGAGGGGTGATAATTGTTCCTGAACCTGGTGGTGTGGGACCTGATGGTTGAGGGGTGATAACTGTCCCTGAACCTGGTGGTGTGGGACCTGATGGTCGAGGGGTGATAACTGTCCCTGAACCTGGTGGTGTGGGACCTGATGGTTGAGGGGTGATAACTGTCCCTGAACATGGTCGTGTGGGACCTGATGGTCGAGGGGTGATAACTGTCCCTGAACCTGGTGGTGTGGGACCTGATGGTTGAGGGGTGATAACTGTCCCTGAACCTGGTGGTGTGGGACCTGATGGTCGAGGGGTGATAACTGTCCCTGAACCTGGTGGTGTGGGACCTGATGGTTGAGGGGTCATAACTGTCCCTGAACATGGTCGTGTGGGACCTGATGGTTGAGGGGTGATAACTGTCTCTGAACCTGGTCGTGTGGGACCTGATGGTCTAGGGCTGATAACTGTCCCTGAACCTGGTGGTGTGGGACCTGATGGTCAAGGGGTGATAACTGTCCCTGAACCTGGTGGTGTGGGACCTGATGGTCGAGGGGTGATAATTGTTCCTAAACCTGGTGGTGTGGGACCTGATGGTCAAGGGGTGATATCTGTCCCTGAACCTGGTGGTGTGGGACCTGATGGTTGAGGGGTGATAATTGTTCCTGAACCTGGTGGTGTGGGACCTGATAGACAAGGGGTGATAACTGTCCCTGTACCTGGTGGTGTGGGACTTGATGGTGGAGGGGTGATAACTGTCCCTGAACCTGGTGGTGTGGGACCTGATGGTCGAGGGGTGATAACTGTCCCTGAACCTGGTGGTGTGGGACCTGATGGTCGAGGGGTTATAACTGTCCCTGAACCTGGTGGTGTGGGACTTGATGGTTGAGGGGTGATAACTGTCCCTGAACCTGGTCGTGTGGGACCTGATGGTTGAGGGGTGATAACTGTCCCTGAACCTGGAAGTGTGGGAACTGACGGTTTAGGGGTGATAACATTTCCTGAACCTGGTGGTGTGGGACCTGATGGTTGAGGGGTGATAACTGTCCCTGAACCTGGTGGTGTGGGACTTGATGGTTGAGGGGTGATAACTGTCCCTGAACCTGGTCGTGTGGGACCTGATGGTTGAGGGGTGATAACTGTCCCTGAACCTGGAAGTGTGGGACCTGACGGTTTAGGGGTGATAACATTTCCTGAACCTGGTGCTGTGGGACCTGATGGTTGAGGGGTGATAACTGTCCCTGAACCTGGTGGTGTGGGACCTGACGGTTGAGGGGTGATAACTGTCCCTGAACCTGGTGGTGTGGGACCTGACGGTTGAGGGGTGATAACTGTCCCTGAACCTGGTGGTGTGGGACCTGATGGTCGAGGGGTGATAACTGTCCCTGAACCGGGTGGTGTGGGACCTGATGGTCGAGGGGTGATAATTGTTCCTGAACCGGGTGGTGTGGGACCTGATGGTCGAGGGGTGATAACTGTCCCTGAACCTGGTGGTGTGGGACCTGACGGTTGAGGGGTGATAACTGTCCCTGAACCTGGTGGTGTGGGACCTGATGGTCGAGGGGTGATAACTGTCCCTGAACCTGGTGGTGTGGGACCTGACGGTTGAGGGGTGATAACTGTCCCTGAACCTGGTGGTGTGGGACCTGATGGTCGAGGGGTGATAACTGTCCCTGAACCTGGTGGTGTGGGACCTGATGGTCGAGGGGTGATAACTGTCCCTGAACCTGGTGGAGTGGGACCTGACGGTTGAGGGGTGATAACTGTCCCTGAACCTGGTGGTGTGGGACCTGATGTTTGAGGGGTGATAACTGTCCCTAAACCTGGTGGTGTGGGACCTGATGGTCGAGGGGTGATAACTGTCCCTGAACCTGGTGGTGTGGGACCTGATGGTTGAGGTGATAACTGCCCCTGAACCTGGTGGTGTGGGACCTGATGGTTGAGGGATGATAACGGTCCCTGAACCTGGTGGTGTGGAACCTGATGGTCGAGGGGTGATAACTGTCCCTGAACCTGGTGGTGTGGGACCTGATGGTCGAGGGGTGATAACTGTCCCTGAACCTGGTGGAGTGGGACCTGATGGTTGTGGGGTGATAACTGTCCCTGAACATGGTCGTCTGGGACCTGATGGTCGAGGGGTGATAACTGTCCGTGAACCTGGTGGTGTGGGACCTGATGGTTGAGGGGTGATAACTGTCCCTGAACCTGGTGGTGTGGGACCTGATGGTCGAGGGGTGATAACTGTCCCTGAACCTGGTGGTGTGGGACCTGATGGTTGAGGGGTGATAACTGTCCCTGAACATGGTCGTGTGGGACCTGATGGTTGAGGGGTGATAACTGTCTCTGAACCTGGTCGAGTGGGACCTGATGGTCTAGGAGTGATAACTGTCCCTGAACCTGGTGGTGTGGGACCTGATGGTCAAGGGGTGATAACTGTCCCTGAACCTGGTGGTGTGGGACCTGATGGTCGAGGGGTGATAATTGTTCCTGAACCTGGTGTTGTGGGACCTGATGGTCAAGGGGTGATAACTGTCCCTGAACCTGGTGGTGTGGGACCTGATGGTTGAGGGGTGATAATTGTTCCTGAACCTGGTGGTGTGGGACCTGATGGTCAAGGGGTGATAACTGTCCCTGAACCTGGTGGTGTGGGACTTGATGGTTGAGGGGTGATAACTGTCCCTGAACCTGGTGGTGTGGGACCTGATGGTCGAGGGGTGATAACTGTCCCTGAACCTGGTGGTGTGGGACCTGATGGTCGAGGGGTGATAATTGTTCCTGAACCGGGTGGTGTGGGACCTGATGGTCGAGGGGTGATAACTGTCCCTGAACCTGGTGGTGTGGGACTTGATGGTTGAGGGGTGATAACTGTCCCTGAACCTGGTCGTGTGGGACCTGATGGTTGAGGGGTGATAACTGTCCCTGAACCTGGAAGTGTGGGACCTGACGGTTTAGGGGTGATAACATTTCCTGAACCTGGTGGTGTGGGACCTGATGGTTGAGGGGTGATAACTGTCCCTGAACCTGGTGGTGTGGGACCTGACGGTTGAGGGGTGATAACTGTCCCTGAACCTGGTGGTGTGGGACCTGACGGTTGAGGGGTGATAACTGTCCCTGAACCTGGTGGTGTGGGACCTGATGGTCGAGGGGTGATAACTGTCCCTGAACCTGGTGGTGTGGGACCTGACGGTTGAGGGGTGATAACTGTCCCTGAACCTGGTGGTGTGGGACCTGATGGTCGAGGGTGATAACTGTCCCTAAACCTGGTGGTGTGGGACCTGACGGTTGAGGGGTGATAACTGTCCCTGAACCTGGTGGTGTGGGACCTGATGTTTGAGGGGTGATAACTGTCCCTAAACCTGGTGGTGTGGGACCTGATGGTCGAGGGGTGATAACTGTCCCTGAACCTGGTGTTGTGGGACCTGATGGTTGAGGTGATAACTGCCCCTGAACCTGGTGGTGTGGGACCTGATGGTTGAGGGATGATAACGGTCCCTGAACCTGGTGGTGTGGAACCTGATGGTCGAGGGGTGATAACTGTCCCTGAACCTGGTGGTGTGGGACCTGATGGTCGAGGGGTGATAACTGTCCCTGAACCTGGTGGAGTGGGACCTGATGGTCGAGGGGTGATAACTGTCCCTGAACCCGGTGGTGTGGGACGTGATGGTCGAGGGGTGATAACTGTCCCTGAACCTGGTGGTGTGGGACCTGATGGTCAAGGGGTGATAACTGTCCCTGAACCTGGTTGTGTGGGACCTTATGGTTGAGGGGTGATAACTGTCCTTGAACCTGGTGGTGTGGGACCTGATGTTTGAGGGGTGATAACTGTCCCTGAACCTGGTGGTGTGGGACCTGATGGTTGAGGTGATAACTGCCCCTGAACCTGGTGGTGTGGGACCTGATGGTTGAGGGATGATAACTGTCCCTGAACCTGGTGGTGTGGGACCTGATGGTCGAGGGGTGATAACTGTCCCTGAACCTGGAGGTGTGGGACCTGATGGTTGAGGTGATAACTGCCCCTGAACCTGGTGGTGTGGGACCTGATGGTTGAGGGATGATAACGGTCCCTGAACCTGGTGGTGTGGAACCTGATGGTCGAGGGGTGATAACTGTCCCTGAACCTGGTGGTGTGGGACCTGATGATCGAGTGGTGATAACTGTCCCTGAACCTGGTGGAGTGGGACCTGATGG
Organism: Hypanus sabinus; assembly: GCF_030144855.1. NCBI lineage: Eukaryota > Metazoa > Chordata > Chondrichthyes > Myliobatiformes > Dasyatidae > Hypanus > Hypanus sabinus. Next base: position 22,430,244 of record NC_082736.1, on the reverse strand, counting down.
TCGAGGGGTGATAACTGTCCCTGAACCCGGTGGTGTGGGACGTGATGGTCGAGGGGTGATAACTGTCCCTGAACATGGTCGTGTGGGACCTGATGGTTGAGGGGTGATAACTGTCCCTGAACCTGGTGGTGTGGGACCTGATGGTTGAGGGGTGATAACGGTCCCTGAACCTGGTGGTGTGGAACCTGATGGTCGAGGGGTGATAACTGTCCCTGAACCTGGTGGTGTGGGACCTGATGGTCGAGGGGTGATAACTGTCCCTGAACCTGGTGGAGTGGGACCTGATGGTTGAGGGGTGATAACTGTCCCTGAACATGGTCGTGTGGGACCTGATGGTCGAGGGGTGATAACTGTCCCTGAACCTGGTGGTGTGGGACCTGATGGTTGAGGGGTGATAACTGTCCCTGAACCTGGTGGTGTGGGACCTGATGGTCGAGGGGTGATAACTGTCCCTGAACCTGGTGGTGTGGGACCTGATGGTTGAGGGGTGATAACTGTCCCTGAACATGGTCGTGTGGGACCTGATGGTTGAGGGGTGATAACTGTCTCTGAACCTGGTCGTGTGGGACCTGATGGTCTAGGAGTGATAACTGTCCCTGAACCTGGTGGTGTGGGACCTGATGGTCAAGGGGTGATAACTGTCCCTGAACCTGGTGGTGTGGGACCTGATGGTCGAGGGGTGATAATTGTTCCTGAACCTGGTGTTGTGGGACCTGATGGTCAAGGGGTGATAACTGTCCCTGAACCTGGTGGTGTGGGACCTGATGGTTGAGGGGTGATAATTGTTCCTGAACCTGGTGGTGTGGGACCTGATGGTCAAGGGGTGATAACTGTCCCTGAACCTGGTGGTGTGGGACTTGATGGTTGAGGGGTGATAACTGTCCCTGAACCTGGTGGTGTGGGACCTGATGGTCGAGGGGTGATAACTGTCCCTGAACCTGGTGGTGTGGGACCTGATGGTCGAGGGGTGATAATTGTTCCTGAACCGGGTGGTGTGGGACCTGATGGTCGAGGGGTGATAACTGTCCCTGAACCTGGTGGTGCGGGACTTGATGGTTGAGGGGTGATAACTGTCCCTGAACCTGGTCGTGTGGGACCTGATGGTTGAGGGGTGATAACTGTCCCTGAACCTGGAAGTGTGGGACCTGACGGTTTAGGGGTGATAACATTTCCTGAACCTGGTGGTGTGGGACCTGATGGTTGAGGGGTGATAACTGTCCCTGAACCTGGTGGTGTGGGACCTGACGGTTGAGGGGTGATAACTGTCCCTGAACCTGGTGGTGTGGGACCTGACGGTTGAGGGGTGATAACTGTCCCTGAACCTGGTGGTGTGGGACCTGATGGTCGAGGGGTGATAACTGTCCCTGAACCTGGTGGTGTGGGACCTGACGGTTGAGGGGTGATAACTGTCCCTGAACCTGGTGGTGTGGGACCTGATGGTCGAAGGGTGATAACTGTCCCTGAACCTGGTGGTGTGGGACCTGACGGTTGAGGGGTGATAACTGTCCCTGAACCTGGTGGTGTGGGACCTGATGTTTGAGGGGTGATAACTGTCCCTAAACCTGGTGGTGTGGGACCTGATGGTCGAGGGGTGATAACTGTCCCTGAACCTGGTGTTGTGGGACCTGATGGTTGAGGTGATAACTGCCCCTGAACCTGGTGGTGTGGGACCTGATGGTTGAGGGATGATAACGGTCCCTGAACCTGGTGGTGTGGAACCTGATGGTCGAGGGGTGATAACTGTCCCTGAACCAGGTGGTGTGGGACCTGATGGTCGAGGGGTGATAACTGTCCCTGAACCTGGTGGAGTGGGACCTGATGGTCGAGGGGTGATAACTGTCCCTGAACCCGGTGGTGTAGGACGTGATGGTCGAGGGGTGATAACTGTCCCTGAACCTGGTGGTGTGGGACCTGATGGTCAAGGGGTGATAACTGTCCCTGAACCTGGTTGTGTGGGACCTTATGGTTGAGGGGTGATAACTGTCCCTGAACCTGGTGGTGTGGGACCTGATGTTTGAGGGGTGATAACTGTCCCTGAACCTGGTGGTGTGGGACCTGATGGTTGAGGTGATAACTGCCCCTGAACCTGGTGGTGTGGGACCTGATGGTTGAGGGATGATAACTGTCCCTGAACCTGGTGGTGTGGGACCTGATGGTCGAGGGGTGATAACTGTCCCTGAACCTGGAGGTGTGGGACCTGATGGTTGAGGTGATAACTGCCCCTGAACCTGGTGGTGTGGGACCTGATGGTTGAGGGATGATAACGGTCCCTGAACCTGGTGGTGTGGAACCTGATGGTCGAGGGGTGATAACTGTCCCTGAACCTGGTGGTGTGGGACCTGATGATCGAGTGGTGATAACTGTCCCTGAACCTGGTGGAGTGGGACCTGATGGTCGAGGGGTGATAACTGTCCCTGAACCCGGTGGTGTGGGACGTGATGGTCGAGGGGTGATAACTGTCCCTGAACATGGTCGTGTGGGACCTGATGGTTGAGGGGTGATAACTGTCCCTGAAACTGGTGGTGTGGGACCTGATGGTTGAGGGGTGATAACTGTCCCTGAACCTGGTGGTGTGGGACCTGATGGTCGACGGGTGATAACTGCCCCTGAACCTGGTGGTGTGGGACCTGATGGTCGAGGGGTGATAACTGTCCCTGAACCTGGTGGTGTGGGACCTGATGGTCGAGGGGTAATAATTGTTCCTTAACCTGGTGGTGTGGGACCTGATGGTCGAGGGATGATAACTGTCCCTGAACCTGGTGGTGTGGGACCAGATGGTCGAGGGGTGATAATTGTTCCTGAACCTGGTGGTGTGGGACCTGATGGTCGAGGGGTGATAACTGTCCCTGAACCTGGTGGTTTGGGACCTGATGGTTGAGGGGTGATAACTGTCCCTGAACCTGGTGGTGTGGAACCTGATGGTTGAGGGGTGATAACTGTCCCTGAACCTGGTGGCGTGGGACCTGATGGTCGAGGGGTGATAACTGTCCCTGAACCTGGTGGTGTGGGACCTGATGGTTGAGGTGATAACTGCCCCTGAACCTGGTGGTGTGGGACCTGATGGTTCAGGGATGATAGCGGTCCCTGAACCTGGTGGTGTGAAACCTGATGGTCGAGGGGTGATAACTGTCCCTGAACCTGGTGGTGTGGGACCTGATGGTCGAGGGGTGATAACTGCCCCTGAACCTGGTGGTGTGGGACCTGATGGTTGAGGGATGATAACTGTCCCTGAACCTGGTGGTGTGGGACCTGATGGTCGAGGGGTGATAACTGTCCCTGAACCTGGAGGTGTGGGACCTGATGGTTGAGGTGATAACTGCCCCTGAACCTCGTGGTGTGGGACCTGATGGTTGAGGGATGATAACGGTCCCTGAACCTGGTGGTGTGGAACCTGATGATCGAGGGGTGATAACTGTCCCTGAACCTGGTGGTGTGGGACCTGATGATCGAGTGGTGATAACTGTCCCTGAACCTGGTGGAGTGGGACCTGATGGTCGAGGGGTGATAACTGTCCCTGAACCCGGTGGTGTGGGACATGATGGTCGAGGGGTGATAACTGTCCCTGAACATGGTCGTGTGGGACCTGATGGTTGAGGGGTGATAACTGTCCCTGAATCTGGTGGTGTGGGACCTGATGGTTGAGGGGTGATAACTGTCCCTGAACCTGGTGGTGTGGGACCTGATGGTCGACGGGTGATAACTGCCCCTGAACCTGGTGGTGTGGGACCTGATGGTCGAGGGGTAATAATTGTTCCTGAACCTGGTGGTGTGGGACCTGATGGTCGAGGGATGATAACTGTCCCTGAACCTGGTGGTGTGGGACCAGATGGTCGAGGGGTGATAATTGTTCCTGAACCTGGTGGTGTGGGACCTGATGGTCGAGGGGTGATAACTGTCCCTGAACCTGGTGGTGTGGGACCTGATGGTCGAGGGGTGATAACTGTCCCTGAACCTGGTGGTGTGGGACCTGATGGTCGAGGGGTAATAATTGTTCCTGAACCTGGTGGTGTGGGACCTGATGGTCGAGGGATGATAACTGTCCCTGAACCTGGTGGTGTGGGACCAGATGGTCGAGGGGTGATAATTGTTCCTGAACCTGGTGGTGTGGGACCTGATGGTCGAGGGGTGATAACTGTCCCTGAACCTGGTGGTTTGGGACCTGATGGTTGAGGGGTGATAACTGTCCCTGAACCTGGTGGTGTGGGACCTGATGGTTGAGGGGTGATAACTGTCCCTGAACCTGGTGGTGTGGGACCTGATGGTCGAGGGGTGATAACTGTCCCTGAACCTGGTGGTGTGGGACTTGATGGTTGAGGTGATAACTGCCCCTGAACCTGGTGGTGTGGGACCTGATGGTTCAGGGATGATAGCGGTCCCTGAACCTGGTGGTGTGGAACCTTATGGTCGAGGGGTGATAACTGTCCCTGAACCTGTTGGTGTGGGACCTGATGGTCGAGGGGTGATAACTGCCCCTGAACCTGGTGGTGTGGGACCTGATGTTTGAGGGATGATAACTGTCCCTGAACCTGGTGGTGTGGGACCTGATGGTCGAGGGGTGATAACTGTCCCTGAACCTGGAGGTGTGGGACCTGATGGTTGAGGTGATAACTGCCCCTGAACCTGGTGGTGTGGGACCTGATGGTTGAGGGATGATAACGGTCCCTGAACCTGGTGGTGTGGAACCTGATGATCGAGGGGTGATAACTGTCCCTGAACCTGGTGGTGTGGGACCTGATGATCGAGTGGTGATAACTGTCCCTGAACCTGGTGGAGTGGGACCTGATGGTCGAGGGGTGATAACTGTCCCTGAACCCGGTGGTGTGGGACGTGATGGTCGAGGGGTGATAACTGTCCCTGAACATGGTCGTGTGGGACCTGATGGTTGAGGGGTGATAACTGTCCCTGAACCTGGTGGTGTGGGACCTGATGGTTGAGGGGTGATAACTGTCCCTGAACCTGGTGGTGTGGGACCTGATGGTCGACGGGTGATAACTGCCCCTGAACCTGGTGGTGTGGGACCTGATGGTCGAGGGGTAATAATTGTTCCTGAACCTGGTGGTGTGGGACCTGATGGTCGAGGGATGATAACTGTCCCTGAACCTGGTGGTGTGGGACCTGATGGTTGAGGGGTGATAACTGTCCCTGAACCTGGTAGTGTGGGACCCGATGGTCGAGGGGTGATAACTGTCCCTGAAACTGGTGGTGTGGGACCTGATGGTTGAGGTGATAACTGCCCCTGAACCTGGTGGTGTGGGACCTGATGGTTCAGGGATGATAGCGGTCCCTGAACCTGGTGGTGTGGAACCTGATGGTCGAGGGGTGATAACTGTCCCTGAACCTGGTGGTGTGGGACGTGATGTTCGAGGGGTGATAACTGTGCCTGAACCTGGTGGAGTGGTACCTGATGGTCGAGGGGTCATAACTGTCCCCGAACCTGGTGGTGTGGGACCTGATGGTTGAGGGGTGATAACTGTCCCTGAAACTGGTTGTGTGGGACCTGATGGTTGAGGGGTGATAACTGTCCCTGAACCTGGTGGTGTGGGACCTGATGGTCGAGGGGTGATAATTGTTCCTGAACCTGGTGGTGTGGGACCTGATGGTTGAGGGGTGATAACTGTCCCTGAACCTGGTGGTGTGGGACCTGATGGTCGAGGGGTGATAACTGTCCCTGAACCCGGTGGTGTGGGACGTGATGGTCGAGGGGTGATAACTGTCCCTGAACATGGTCGTGTGGGACCTGATGGTTGAGGGGTGATAACTGTCCCTGAACCTGGTGGTGTGGGACCTGATGGTTGAGGGGTGATAACTGTCCCTGAACCTGGTGGTGTGGGACCTGATGGTCGACGGGTGATAACTGCCCCTGAACCTGGTGGTGTGGGACCTGATGGTCGAGGGGTAATAATTGTTCCTGAACCTGGTGGTGTGGGACCTGATGGTCGAGGGATGATAACTGTCCCTGAACCTGGTGGTGTGGGACCTGATGGTTGAGGGGTGATAACTGTCCCTGAACCTGGTAGTGTGGGACCCGATGGTCGAGGGGTGATAACTGTCCCTGAAACTGGTGGTGTGGGACCTGATGGTTGAGGTGATAACTGCCCCTGAACCTGGTGGTGTGGGACCTGATGGTTCAGGGATGATAGCGGTCCCTGAACCTGGTGGTGTGGAACCTGATGGTCGAGGGGTGATAACTGTCCCTGAACCTGGTGGTGTGGGACGTGATGTTCGAGGGGTGATAACTGTGCCTGAACCTGGTGGAGTGGTACCTGATGGTCGAGGGGTCATAACTGTCCCCGAACCTGGTGGTGTGGGACCTGATGGTTGAGGGGTGATAACTGTCCCTGAAACTGGTTGTGTGGGACCTGATGGTTGAGGGGTGATAACTGTCCCTGAACCTGGTGGTGTGGGACCTGATGGTCGAGGGGTGATAATTGTTCCTGAACCTGGTGGTGTGGGACCTGATGGTTGAGGGGTGATAACTGTCCCTGAACCTGGTGGTGTGGGACCTGATGGTCGAGGGGTGATAACTGTCCCTGAACCTGGTGGTGTGGGACCTGATGGTTGAGGGGTGATAACTGTCCCTGAACATGGTCGTGTGAGACCTGATGGTCGAGGGGTGATAACTGTCCCTGAACCTGGTGGTGTGGGACCTGATGGTTGAGGGGTGATAACTGTCCCTGAACCTGGTGGTGTGGGACCTGATGGTCGAGGGGTGATAGCTGTCCCTGAACCTGGTGGTGTGGGACCTGATGGTTGAGGGGTGATAACTGTCCCTGAACATGGTCGTGTGGGACCTGATGGTTGAGGGGTGATAACTGTCTCTGAACCTGGTCGTGTGGGACCTGATGGTCTAGGGGTGATAACTGTCCCTGAACCTGGTGGTGTGGGACCTGATGGTCAAGGGGTGATAACTGTCCCTGAACCTGGTGGTGTGGGACCTGATGGTCGAGGGGTGATAATTGTTCCTAAACCTGGTGGTGTGGGACCTGATGGTCAAGGGGTGATAACTGTCCCTGAACCTGGTGGTGTGGGACCTGATGGTTGAGGGGTGATAACTGTCCCTGAACCTGGTGGTGTGGGACCTGATGGTCGAGGGGTGATAACTGTCCCTGAACCTGGTGGTGTGGGACCTGATGGTCGAGGGGTGATAGCTGTCCCTGAACCTGGTGGTGTGGGACTTGATGGTTGAGGGGTGATAACTGTCCCTGAACCTGGTCGTGTGGGACCTGATGGTTGAGGGGTGATAACTGTCCCTGAACCTGGAAGTGTGTGACCTGACGGTTTAGGGGTGATAACATTTCCTGAACCTGGTGGTGTGGGACCTGATGGTTGAGGAGTGATAATTGTTCCTGAACCTGGTGGTGTGGGACCTGATGGTCAAGGGGTGATAACTGTCCCTGAACCTGGTGGTGTGCGACTTGATGGTTGAGGGGTGATAACTGTCCCTGAACATGGTGGTGTGGGACCTGATGGTCGAGGGGTGATAACTGTCCCTGAACCTGGTGGTGTGGGACCTGACGGTTGAGGGGTGATAACTGTCCCTGAACCTGGTGGTGTGGGACCTGATGTTTGAGGGGTGATAACTGTCCCTAAACCTGGTGGTGTGGGACCTGATGGTCGAGGGGTGATAACTGTCCCTGAACCTGGTGGTGTGGGACCTGATGGTTGAGGTGATAACTGCCCCTGAACCTGGTGGTGTGGGACCTGATGGTTGAGGGATGATAACGGTCCCCGAACCTGGTGGTGTGGAACCTGATGGTCGAGGGGTGATAACTGTCCCTGAACCTGGTGGTGTGGGACCTGATGGTCGAGGGGTGATAACTGTCCCTGAACCTGGTGGAGTGGGACCTGATGGTCGAGGGGTGATAACTGTCCCTGAACCCGGTGGTGTGGGACGTGATGGTCGAGGGGTGATAACTGTCCCTGAACCTGGTGGTGTGGGACCTGATGGTCAAGGGGTGATAACTGACCCTGAACCTGGTTGTGTGGGACCTTATGGTTGAGGGGTGATAACTGTCCCTGAACCTGGTGGTGTGGGACCTGATGTTTGAGGGGTGATAACTGTCCCTGAACCTGGTGGTGTGGGACCTGATGGTTGAGGTGATAACTGCCCCTGAACCTGGTGGTGTGGGACCTGATGGTTGAGGGATGATAACTGTCCCTGAACCTGGTGGTGTGGGACCTGATGGTCGAGGGGTGATAACTGTCCCTGAACCTGGAGGTGTGGGACCTGATGGTTGAGGTGATAACTGCCCCTGAACCTGGTGGTGTGGGACCTGATGGTTGAGGGATGATAACGGTCCCTGAACCTGGTGGTGTGGAACCTGATGGTCGAGGGGTGATAACTGTCCCTGAACCTGGTGGTGTGGGACCTGATGGTCGAGGGGTGATAACTGTCCCTGAACCTGGTGGAGTGGGACCTGATGGTCGAGGGGTGATAACTGTCCCTGAACCCGGTGGTGTGGGACGTGATGGTCGAGGGGTGATAACTGTCCCTGAACATGGTGGTGTGGGACCTGATGGTTGAGGGGTGATAACTGTCCCTGAACCTGGTGGTGTGGGACCTGATGGTTGAGGGGTGATAACTGTCCCTGAACCTGGTGGTGTGGGACCTGATGGTCAAGGTGTGATAACTGCCCCTGAACCTAGTGGTGTGGGACCTGATGGTCGAGGGGTGATAACTGACCCTGAACCTGGTGGTGTGGGACCTGATGGTCGAGGGGTAATAATTGTTCCTGAACCTGGTGGTGTGGGACCTGATGGTCGAGGGATGATAACTGTCCCTGAACCTGGTGGTGTGGGACCAGATGGTCGAGGGGTGATAATTGTTCCTGAACCTGGTGGTGTGGGACCTGATGGTCGAGGGGTGATAACTGTCCCTGAACCTGGTGGTTTGGGACCTGATGGTTGAGGGGTGATAACTGTCCCTGAACCTGGTGGTGTGGGACCTGATGGTTGAGGGGTGATAACTGTCGCTGAACCTGGTGGTGTGGGACCTGATGGTCGAGGGGTGATAACTGTCCCTGAACCTGGTGGTGTGGGACCTGATCGTTGAGGTGATAACTGCCCCTGAACCTGGTGGTGTGGGACCTGATGGTTCAGGGATGATAGCGGTCCCTGAACCTGGTGGTGTGGAACCTGATGGTCGAGGGGTGATAACTGTCCCTGAACCTGGTGGTGTGGGACCTGATGGTCGAGGGGTGATAACTGTGCCTGAACCTGGTGGAGTGGTACCTGATGGTCGAGGGGTCATAACTGTCCCTGAACCTGGTGGTGTGGGACCTGATGGTTGAGGGGTGATAACTGTCCCTGAAACTGGTTGTGTGGGACCTGATGGTTGAGGGGTGATAACTGTCCCTGAACCTGGTGGTGTGGGACCTGATGGTCGAGGGGTGATAATTGTTCCTGAACCTGGTGGTGTGGGACCTGATGGTTGAGGGGTGATAACTGTCCCTGAACCTGGTGGTGTGGGACCTGATGGTCGAGGGGTGATAACTGTCCCTGAACCTGGTGGTGTGGGACCTGATGGTTGAGGGGTGATAACTGTCCCTGAACATGGTCGTGTGGGACCTGATGGTCGAGGGGTGATAACTGTCCCTGAACCTGGTGGTGTGGGACCTGATGGTTGAGGGGTGATAACTGTCCCTGAACCTGGTGGTGTGGGACCTGATGGTCGAGGGGTGATAACTGTCCCTGAACCTGGTGGTGTGGGACCTGATGGTTGAGGGGTGATAACTGTCCCTGAACATGGTCGTGTGGGACCTGATGGTTGAGGGGTGATAACTGTCTCTGAACCTGGTCGTGTGGGACCTGATGGTCTAGGGGTGATAACTGTCCCTGAACCTGGTGGTGTGGGACCTGATGGTCAAGGGGTGATAACTGTCCCTGAACCTGGTGGTGTGGGACCTGATGGTCGAGGGGTGATAATTGTTCCTAAACCTGGTGGTGTGGGACCTGATGGTCAAGGGGTGATAACTGTCCCTGAACCTGGTGGTGTGGGACCTGATGGTTGAGGGGTGATAATTGTTCCTGAACCTGGTGGTGTGGGACCTGATGGTCAAGGGGTGATAACTGACCCTGAACCTGGTTGTGTGGGACCTTATGGTTGAGGGGTGATAACTGTCCCTGAACCTGGTGGTGTGGGACCTGATGTTTGAGGGGTGATAACTGTCCCTGAACCTGGTGGTGTGGGACCTGATGGTTGAGGTGATAACTGCCCCTGAACCTGGTGGTGTGGGACCTGATGGTTGAGGGATGATAACTGTCCCTGAACCTGGTGGTGTGGGACCTGATGGTCGAGGGGTGATAACTGTCCCTGAACCTGGAGGTGTGGGACCTGATGGTTGAGGTGATAACTGCCCCTGAACCTGGTGGTGTGGGACCTGATGGTTGAGGGATGATAACGGTCCCTGAACCTGGTGGTGTGGAACCTGATGGTCGAGGGGTGATAACTGTCCCTGAACCTGGTGGTGTGGGACCTGATGGTCGAGGGGTGATAACTGTCCCTGAACCTGGTGGAGTGGGACCTGATGGTCGAGGGGTGATAACTGTCCCTGAACCCGGTGGTGTGGGACGTGATGGTCGAGGGGTGATAACTGTCCCTGAACATGGTGGTGTGGGACCTGATGGTTGAGGGGTGATAACTGTCCCTGAACCTGGTGGTGTGGGACCTGATGGTTGAGGGGTGATAACTGTCCCTGAACCTGGTGGTGTGGGACCTGATGGTCAAGGTGTGATAACTGCCCCTGAACCTAGTGGTGTGGGACCTGATGGTCGAGGGGTGATAACTGACCCTGAACCTGGTGGTGTGGGACCTGATGGTCGAGGGGTAATAATTGTTCCTGAACCTGGTGGTGTGGGACCTGATGGTCGAGGGATGATAACTGTCCCTGAACCTGGTGGTGTGGGACCAGATGGTCGAGGGGTGATAATTGTTCCTGAACCTGGTGGTGTGGGACCTGATGGTCGAGGGGTGATAACTGTCCCTGAACCTGGTGGTTTGGGACCTGATGGTTGAGGGGTGATAACTGTCCCTGAACCTGGTGGTGTGGGACCTGATGGTTGAGGGGTGATAACTGTCGCTGAACCTGGTGGTGTGGGACCTGATGGTCGAGGGGTGATAACTGTCCCTGAACCTGGTGGTGTGGGACCTGATCGTTGAGGTGATAACTGCCCCTGAACCTGGTGGTGTGGGACCTGATGGTTCAGGGATGATAGCGGTCCCTGAACCTGGTGGTGTGGAACCTGATGGTCGAGGGGTGATAACTGTCCCTGAACCTGGTGGTGTGGGACCTGATGGTCGAGGGGTGATAACTGTGCCTGAACCTGGTGGAGTGGTACCTGATGGTCGAGGGGTCATAACTGTCCCTGAACCTGGTGGTGTGGGACCTGATGGTTGAGGGGTGATAACTGTCCCTGAAACTGGTTGTGTGGGACCTGATGGTTGAGGGGTGATAACTGTCCCTGAACCTGGTGGTGTGGGACCTGATGGTCGAGGGGTGATAATTGTTCCTGAACCTGGTGGTGTGGGACCTGATGGTTGAGGGGTGATAACTGTCCCTGAACCTGGTGGTGTGGGACCTGATGGTCGAGGGGTGATAACTGTCCCTGAACCTGGTGGTGTGGGACCTGATGGTTGAGGGGTGATAACTGTCCCTGAACATGGTCGTGTGGGACCTGATGGTCGAGGGGTGATAACTGTCCCTGAACCTGGTGGTGTGGGACCTGATGGTTGAGGGGTGATAACTGTCCCTGAACCTGGTGGTGTGGGACCTGATGGTCGAGGGGTGATAACTGTCCCTGAACCTGGTGGTGTGGGACCTGATGGTTGAGGGGTGATAACTGTCCCTGAACATGGTCGTGTGGGACCTGATGGTTGAGGGGTGATAACTGTCTCTGAACCTGGTCGTGTGGGACCTGATGGTCTAGGGGTGATAACTGTCCCTGAACCTGGTGGTGTGGGACCTGATGGTCAAGGGGTGATAACTGTCCCTGAACCTGGTGGTGTGGGACCTGATGGTCGAGGGGTGATAATTGTTCCTAAACCTGGTGGTGTGGGACCTGATGGTCAAGGGGTGATAACTGTCCCTGAACCTGGTGGTGTGGGACCTGATGGTTGAGGGGTGATAATTGTTCCTGAACCTGGTGGTGTGGGACCTGATGGTCAAGGGGTGATAACTGTCCCTGAACCTGGTGGTGTGGGACTTGATGGTTGAGGGGTGATAACTGTCCCTGAACCTGGTGTTGTGGGACCTGATGGTCGAGGGGTGATAACTGTCCCTGAACCTGGTGGTGTGGGACCTGATGGTCGAGGGGTGATAACTGTCCCTGAACCTGGTGGTGTGGGACTTGATGGTTGAGGGGTGATAACTGTCCCTGAACCTGGTCGTGTGGGACCTGATGGTTGAGGGGTGATAACTGTCCCTGAACCTGGAAGTGTGGGACCTGACGGTTTAGGGGTGATAACATTTCCTGAACCTGGTGGTGTGGGACCTGATGGTTGAGGGGTGATAACTGTCCCTGAACCTGGTGGTGTGGGACTTGATGGTTGAGGGGTGATATCTGTCCCTGAACCTGGTCGTGTGGGACCTGATGGTTGAGGGGTGATAACTGTCCCTGAACCTGGAAGTGTGGGACCTGACGGTTTAGGGGTGATAACATTTCCTGAACCTGGTGGTGTGGGACCTGATGGTTGAGGGGTGATAACTGTCCCTGAACCTGGTGGTGTGGGACCTGACGGTTGAGGGGTGATAACTGTCCCCGAACCTGGTGGTGTGGGACCTGACGGTTGAGGGGTGATAACTGTCCCTGAACCTGGTGGTGTGGGACCTGATGGTCGAGGGGTGATAACTGTCCCTGAACCTGGTGGTGTGGGACCTGACGGTTGAGGGGTGATAACTGTCCCTGAACCTGGTGGTGTGGGACCTGATGGTTGAGGGGTGATAACTGTCCCTGAACCTGGTGGTGTGGGACCTGATGGTCGAGTGGTGATAATTGTTCCTGAACCGGGTGGTGTGGGACCTGATGGTCGAGGGGTGATAACTGTCCCTGAACCTGGTGGTGTGGGACCTGATGGTCGAGGGGTGATAACTGTCCCTGAACCTGGTGGTGTGGGACCTGATGGTTGAGGGGTGATAACTGTCCCTGAACATGGTCGTGTGGGACCTGATGGTCGAAGGGTGATAACTGTCCCTGAACCTGGTGGTGTGGGACCTGATGGTTGAGGGGTGATAACTGTCCCTGAACCTGGTGGTGTGGGACCTGATGGTCGAGGGGTGATAACTGTCCCTGAACCTGGTGGTGTGGGACCTGATGGTTGAGGGGTGATAACTGTCCCTGAACATGGTCGTGTGGGACCTGATGGTTGAGGGGTGATAACTGTCCCTGAACCTGGTGGTGTGGGACCTGACGGTTGAGGGGTGATAACTGTCCCCGAACCTGGTGGTGTGGGACCTGACGGTTGAGGGGTGATAACTGTCCCTGAACCTGGTGGTGTGGGACCTGATGGTCGAGGGGTGATAACTGTCCCTGAACCTGGTGGTGTGGGACCTGACGGTTGAGGGGTGATAACTGTCCCTGAACCTGGTGGTGTGGGACCTGATGGTTGAGGGGTGATAACTGTCCCTGAACCTGGTGGTGTGGGACCTGATGGTCGAGTGGTGATAATTGTTCCTGAACCGGGTGGTGTGGGACCTGATGGTCGAGGGGTGATAACTGTCCCTGAACCTGGTGGTGTGGGACCTGATGGTCGAGGGGTGATAACTGTCCCTGAACCTGGTGGTGTGTGACCTGATGGTTGAGGGGTGATAACTGTCCCTGAACATGGTCGTGTGGGACCTGATGGTCGAAGGGTGATAACTGTCCCTGAACCTGGTGGTGTGGGACCTGATGGTTGAGGGGTGATAACTGTCCCTGAACCTGGTGGTGTGGGACCTGATGGTCGAGGGGTGATAACTGTCCCTGAACCTGGTGGTGTGGGACCTGATGGTTGAGGGGTGATAACTGTCCCTGAACATGGTCGTGTGGGACCTGATGGTTGAGGGGTGATAACTGTCCCTGAACCTGGTGGTGTGGGACTTGATGGTTGAGGGGTGATAACTGTCCCTGAACCTGGTGGTGTGGGACCTGATGGTCGAGGGATGATAACTGTCCCTGAACCTGGTGGTGTGGGACCTGATGGTCGAGGGGTGATAATTGTTCCTGAACCGGGTGGTGTGGGACCTGATGGTCGAGGGGTGATAACTGTCCCTAAACCTGGTGGTGTGGGACTTGATGGTTGAGGGGTGATAACTGTCCCTGAACCTGGTCGTGTGGGACCTGATGGTTGAGGGGTGATAACTGTCCCTGAACCTGGAAGTGTGGGACCTGACGGTTTAGGGGTCATAACATTTCCTGAACCTGGTGGTGTGGGAGCTTATGGTTGAGGGGTGATAACTGTTCCTGAACCTGGTGGTGTGGGACCTGACGGTTGAGGGGTGATAACTGTCCCTGAACCTGGTGGTGTGGGACCTGATGGTCGAGGAGTGATAACTGTCCCTGAACCTGGTGGTGTGGGACCTGACAGTTGAGTGGTGATAACTGTCCCTGAACCTGGTGGTGTGGGACCTGATTGTTGAGGGGTGATAACTGTCCCTGAACCTGGTGGTGTGGGACCTGATGGTCGAGGAGTGATAACTGTCCCTAAACCTGGTGGTGTGGGACCTGATGGTTGAGGGGTGATAACTGTCCCTGAACCTGGTGGTGTGGGACCTGATGGTCAAGGGGTGATAACTGTCCCTGAACCTGGTGGTGTGGGACCTGATGGTCGAGGGGTGATAATTGTTCCTGAACCTGGTGGTGTGGGACCTGATGGTCAAGGGGTGATAACTGTCCCTGAACCTGGTGGTGTGGGACCTGATGGTTGAGGGGTGATAATTGTTCCTGAACCTGGTGGTGTGGGACCTGATGGTCAAGGGGTGATAACTGTCCCTGAACCTGGTGGTGTGGGACTTGATGGTTGAGGGGTGATAACTGTCCCTGAACCTGGTGGTGTGGGACCTGATGGTCGAGGGGTGATAACTGTCCCTGAACCTGGTGGTGTGGGACCTGATGGTCGAGGGGTGATAATTGTTCCTGAACCGGGTGGTGTGGGACCTGATGGTCGAGGGGTGATAACTGTCCCTAAACCTGGTGGTGTGGGACTTGATGGTTGAGGGGTGATAACTGTCCCTGAACCTGGTCGTGTGGGACCTGATGGTTGAGGGGTGATAACTGTCCCTGAACCTGGAAGTGTGGGACCTGACGGTTTAGGGGTCATAACATTTCCTGAACCTGGTGGTGTGGGAGCTTATGGTTGAGGGGTGATAACTGTTCCTGAACCTGGTGGTGTGGGACCTGACGGTTGAGGGGTGATAACTGTCCCTGAACCTGGTGGTGTGGGACCTGACGGTTGAGGGGTGATAACTGTCCCTGAACCTGGTGGTGTGGGACCTGATGGTCGAGGAGTGATAACTGTCCCTGAACCTGGTGGTGTGGGACCTGACAGTTGAGGGGTGATAACTGTCCCTAAACCTGGTGGTGTGGGACCTGATGGTTGAGGGGTGATAACTGTCCCTGAACCTGGTGGTGTGGGACCTGATGGTCGAGGGGTGATAATTGTTCCTGAACCGGGTGGTGTGGGACCTGATGGTCGAGGGGTGATAACTGTCCCTGAACCTGGTGGTGTGGGACCTGATGGCTGAGGGGTGATAACTGTCCCTGAACCTGGTCGTGTGGGACCTGATGGTTGAGGGGTGATAATTGTTCCTGAACCGGGTGGTGTGGGACCTGATGGTCGAGGGGTGATAATTGTTCCTGAACCGGGTGGTGTGGGACCTGATGGTCGAGGGGTGATAACTGTCCCTGAACCTGGTGGTGTGGGACCTGATGGCTGAGGGGTGATAACTGTCCCTGAACCTGGTCGTGTGGGACCTGACGGTTGAGGGGTGATAACTGTCTCTGAACCTGGTGGTGTGGGACCTGATGGTCGAGGGGTGATAACTGTCCCTGAACCTGGTGGTGTGGGACCTGATGGTTGAGGTGTGATAACTGTCCCTGAACCTGGTGGTGTGGGACCTGATGGTCGAGGGGTGATAACTGTCCCTGAACCTGGTGGTGTGGGACCTGATTGTTGAGGGGTGATAACTGTCCCTGAACCTGGTGGTGTGGGCCCTGACGGTTTAGGGGTGATAACTTTCCCTGAACCTGGTGGTGTGGGACCTGATGGTCGAGGGGTGATAACTGTCCCTGAACCTGGTGGTGTGGGACCTGATGGTTGAGGGGTGATCACTGTCCCTGAACCTGGTGGTGTGGGACCTGATGGTCGAGGGGTGATAATTGTTCCTGACCCGGGTGGTGTGGGACCTGATGGTCGAGGGGTGATAACTGTCCCTGAACCTGGTGGTGTGGGACCTGATGGCTGAGGGGTGATAACTGTCCCTGAACCTGGTCGTGTGGGACCTGATGGTTGATGGGTGATAATTGTTCCTGAACCGGGTGGTGTGGGACCTGATGGTTGAGGGGTGATAATTGTTCCTGAACCGGGTGGTGTGGGACCTGATGGTCGAGGGGTGATAACTGTCCCTGAACCTGGTGGTGTGGGACCTGATGGCTGAGGGGTGATAACTGTCCCTGAACCTGGTCGTGTGGGACCTGACGGTTGAGGGGTGATAACTGTCTCTGAACCTGGTGGTGTGGGACCTGATGGTCGAGGGGTGATAACTGTCCCTGAACCTGGTGGTGTGGGACCTGATGGTTGAGGTGTGATAACTGTCCCTGAACCTGGTGGTGTGGGACCTGATGGTCGAGGGGTGATAACTGTCCCTGAACCTGGTGGTGTGGGACCTGATTGTTGAGGGGTGATAACTGTCCCTGAACCTGGTGGTGTGGGACCTGACGGTTTAGGGGTGATAACTTTCCCTGAACCTGGTGGTGTGGGACCTGATGGTCGAGGGGTGATAACTGTCCCTGAACCTGGTGGTGTGGGACCTGATGGTTGAGGGGTGATAACTGTCTCTGAACCTGGTGGTGTGGGACCTGACTGTCGAGAGGTGATAACTGTCCCTGAGCCTGGTGGTGTGGGACCTGATGGTCGAGGGGTGATAACTGTCTCTGAACCTGGTCGTGTGGGACCTGATGGTCAAGGGGTGATAACTGTCCCTGAACCTGGTGGTGTGGGACCTGATGGTCAAGGGGTGATAACTGTCCCTGAACCTGGTGGTGTGGGACCTGATGGTCGAGGGGTGATAATTGTTCCTGAACCTGGTGGTGTGGGACCTGATGGTTGAGGGGTGATAACTGTCCCTGAACCTGGTGGTGTGGGACCTGACGGTTTAGGGGTGATAACTGTCCCTGAACCTGGTGGTGTGGGACCTGATGGTCGAGGGGTGATAACTGTCCCTGAACCTGGTGGTGTGGGACCTGATGGTTGAGGGGTGATAACTGTCTCTGAACCTGGTGGTGTGGGACCTGACGGTTGAGGGGTGATAACTGTCCCTAAACCTGGTGGTGTGGGACCTGACTGTTGAGAGGTGATAACTGTCCCTGAACCTGGTGGTGTGGGACCTGATGGTCGAGGGGTGATAACTGTCCCTGAACCTGGTGGTGTGGGACCTGATGGTTGAGGGGTGATAACTGTCCCTGAACCTGGTGGTGTGGGACCTGATGGTTGAGGGATGATAACTGTCCCTGAACCTGGTGGTGTGGGACCTGACGGTCGAGGGGTGATAACTGTCCCTGAACCTGGTGGTGTGGGACGTGAGGCTGCTGTACCTCCTTGCTGATGGTTGTAGTGAGAAGAGAGCTCGGCCTGGACTGTATTTGGGTCTTTGACGGTGGACACTGCTTTTTTGTGGCAGTGCCCCACGTTAATGTGCTCAATGGTGGGGAGGCCTTCCCCTGCGATGGGCCGGGATGGCCCGACGTTTTCTGCAGGCCCTCCTGTTCCTGAGGTCTGTGAGTACCAGAAGACATTTTAATACTTAAGCACGTAATATACAAAGTATTTTGGGTCTGGGCCCAACACGTCCACCGAACATTTCTCTTCAGTGATGTTGGCCAAAGTGTGGAGTCTCTCCAGCTTTTTCTGGGCGTTCCTCTGAATTCCCAGCACCTGTATCACCTCGTGTGAATGTAACGCAGGTAAATTTCAAACGTTGAGTCATAAGGGTGTGGTATTTGCTTCAGGCAAGACCAAGAGTAAAGCTCCCTCTTTGTTTTTCCGATCGGGGATAAGATGGATGTGGAATATTGTTGCCTCTGCCCTTCTCTGACAAACAGTCCTAAAGTCTGGGTAGCCATAGAGCAGATGCCAACTCTTCTCTCTCACTTTTTGAGGGGGATTTGAAGGGCCGGCTGGTTGAGGCTTCGTAAGGCATGGTTCAGACCGCGCTTGGAGCATTGCGAGCAAATTCTCTGAGAAACAGAGAGAGGGTCCAGAGGAGGTTCCCGGGAACGAAAGGGTTAACCTACGAGGAGCGTGGGATGGCGCGGGGTCGGTTCTCGCTGGAGTTCAGAAGAATGGAGGGTGGGGGGGGTGTGAATCTTCTCGAGACACGTCGAATATTGGAAGAGTGGACGCGGAGAGGACGTTTCGGACAGTGAAGGTGGCGGGGGGGGGGTAGACTAGGGTCAAAGGTCAGCTCCTCAGAACAGAGCGACCTCCCTTTGGAACGGAGGTGTGCAGGAACTTCTTTAGCCAGAGGGTGGGGAATCTGTGGAATTCGTTGCCACACAGACGGCAGAGGAGGCTGCGTGATTGGGAGGTTTTTTAATTAGTGAGAGTGTCGATCTCAGGCGATGTGAAGGGAAGGGCGTGGAGGTCTGACAGCAAGGCAAGCCCTTGGAATTCTCAGCCCGGGAAGGCCACGGGGGCAGGATTAACCGTTGGCGCTCCTTGTATCGGGGTATCGAGGGCCCTGTGGAACAGGAGCTGAGAACTAGGCCAGAGGCGCTTAGATAGATGACAGAGAAGCAGAGGAAGATGTGGGAGGAAAGGGTCAGATCGGTATTGGAACAGGTTAAAAGTCTGGCGCAATGTCAGAATTTGAAGGGCCTGTATTGTTTTATAGCGCTCAGTGTTCTGTGTAGGCTGGAGAGTGCTTTCAATTCAGTTGCGCTGCGGAATGAGGGGAGAGGAAGAGATGATAATCCTGAGAAAGGGAGTATTTTTGAATATCAAAAAGTTCTGTGTTTGCATGAAAATGGCTGGGAGGGGCAGTGAGAGTTTTAACGTCTCGGGGGCGGGGTTCTCTGTTCCACAAAACCAGCTCCGACTGCATTTCTCTTCCCAGCCTGGCACTGGTAAAACTCCCTCATCCACCCTTCGGCCCATCCGGTCCGTGCTGAGCCATTTAAACAGCCTACTCCCATCAACCTCATAGGTCTCCACACCCTGACCATCCACGCACCCCTCCAAACCTCTCTCAAATGTTGAAATCGAGCTCGCGTGCGCCACTTCTGCTGGCAGCTCTCACGGCCCCCTGAGTGAAGTAGTTTCCCCTCATTTTCCCTTTAAACCTTTCACCTTTCACCCTTAACCCCTGACCTCTGGTTGTAGTCCCACCCAACCTCAGTGGAAAAAGCCCGCCTGCATTTACCCTGTCCTCTGTACATCTTCCTGACCTCTCCCATCTGCGAGGCACTTTTACCCACAGAACTGCTGCTCACTGGAGGCTGCTTTCTGTTCGCAGTCACTCCAGCCGTGCGGGAAATCCTGAGATACTCGAGCCACCCCATCTGGCACCAGCAATCATTGCACGCTCAAAAGTCACTCAGACCCCATTCTGATATCGGGTCGGAACAACAACTGAGCCTCTTGACCGGGCCGACGTGCTCTTAATGCATTGAGTTGCTGCCGCGTGATTGACTGATTAGATATTCGCATTAACGAGCAGCTGTACCCAATAGGAGAGGCTGCTGAGTGTGAGGTCCAGTATTAACGGGCAATCAGCAAAGGTGTCTTTGTAACTGCCGTACAAATATTAGATGCAAACATTTCATAATCCGTTGTCACTTTGTACAGCTGTGTCTTTAATCCGTCAGCCTTAAAGTTTGTTTTGAAAATTCTCCGCTGTGTGTGGGAGCGGTCACTCACAGGAAATGAGAAATCCAGGTGCAGACAGCGAGCACAAAGAGATTGCCTCTTCCTCCCAGAGCAGGAGCAAAGCGCCCTCTGGCAAGCCCGCCAGCAGCGAGACCTCTTGCCCCGGGCCGGACCCAGCGGTCAGGGGACGTTCAGCTGCCCTGAAGAAGGCCGAAACACTGACTGCGTTCCTTCCCGCGGATGCTGCCTGACCTGCTGAGCATCGAGTGTTACTCCGGATTTCCGGCCTCTGCAGAACCCGCCTGTCCGGAGTTAGAGACACCGGGCCCAGTCGCAACCCCTGTGACTGGTACGGCTTTGGACTCTGGGAGGAAACCCGCCCGTTCACGGGGTGAACGTCCACACTCCTTGCGGGCAGCGGCGGGAATTGAACCGGGGTCACAGGCACGGTGTTCGGGTGGGGCTCCCCTTCGAGTTTATTGTCTACCTGCAGCCATGGTTTCCCCCTTTCAATGCCCCTCCCTCACCCATTTTGGTTCCCCCCCCCCCACCCAACTCCCCCTGCGCCTCTGTCCACCTACACCTCAGCCATAGAGCACAGAACCAGGCCCTTAGGCCCATCTAGCCCATGCCAGGCCCATAATCTGCCAGGTCCCATCGACCCCACACCCCCCTGGCCCGCGCCTTTCCAGATTCCCAATGGTCATCTCCGGCAGCCTGCCCCCCCAACCCTCTCCCAGCTCCTGCCTTCCCCCTTTACCTCCCACGCCCCCCCCGTTCGGTTCCATAGCCCCCCGAGGCAACGCATCCCACAGACTCCCCCGCAGTAATGCCCCTCACGTCCTGAGGCCAGTGCCCTCTGCTCCTAGACATCCCCCCGTTACGAAATCCCATAACTGGGTCACTTACCAGCAAAGGTAGAGAGGGCCGTTGAAGTCTGATGGTGCTATTTTTAAAAGTCTTTATTTATGAAGGGGCACAAAAATACCATTAATACAAACATTCAGATAATATACGTCGTCACTACTCAATCTAAAAGCGCGGGTCTAATAATAACCATCAATAAGAAGCAGCTCGATCGTTTGTCTAGGGGATAATATATTGTCCGATGGAAATATAAAAGTCACTCAAATTCCTGCCTTTTGGGGGGGGATTGCTGGGTTTTCACTTGTTGGAGAGAGAGAGAGATTGGTGAGAAAAGAAACTTGCCCGGGTCTTTTATGAAGCAAATGCGTTGAATCAGGGGAGCAGGCTTCCCCGTTGTTAGCTAAAAGCTGGTTTCCGTGGTTCCAGCCACAGAATCGAACGCACGTGACTTCCTTCAAATGGCTTCCCGCTACTACGGGATCATTAGCGTTTCTTCTGGTGCGTCTGAAGGGGTTGTTCCCCCAGACCCTCTTTTATCCTTCCTCACGGGGTCTCAGATGTCAATCAGGTTGGGATGATGCAGTCTCTCTCTCAACCCCAGCCCACTTTGCCCGAGGGCTTCCACGTAGCATAGTCCCCAATCCACAAACGTGGTCCCCAGGAGACAATGGTCAATGTCGCATTATTTTGCATCGCTGTGGAACGAGGCATTTCCTCTCTCTCCCTCTCCCATTTCCTGGGTCTCCTAACGGACTCAATAGTGATCTTGCGATTCTCACAAAGGAGGGGGCTGTGGTACATTCATAACACCCCCCACTACAGGAGATGCCCTCTCTACCTCGGCCCCCCCCCGTCGAGCGTTCGCATTACACCTCCAGAGCCCCCAGCCCGACGGCACGAGCTTCGACTTCTCTTGCCTCCAGTAATTTCTCCTCCCACCCCTGTCCCTCTCTTTCACCATTCCCCGTTCTGGCCTCCCTCCTTCCCCTTCCCTCCTCCTCACCTCCCCCCCCTTCCCAATCCTCTCCAATCGCATTCCTTCTTCTTCAGCCCTTTACCCTTTCCACCTATCACCTGCCAGCTTCTTACATCATCCACCCTTCCCCATCTAACCTATCACCTGCCAGCTTGTCTTCCTTCAGCTCCCCCACTTCCTGTCCCGGCTTCTCCTCCCTTTCCTCTCCAGTCCTGAGGAGGGGTCTGGGCCCAAAACGTCGATTGTTTATTCCTCTCCATAGATGCTGCCCGACTTGCTGAGTCCCTCCAGAGCTTTGGATTTCTGGCATCTGCAGAGTCTCTCGTGCACCAAGTGCTCCTCGTCCGTTAAAGCTTCCACTTCGATGATCATCCCATGAAGAGTCTATGGACTCAGCCCCCGCCAGCCTTCAGTCCCGGCCCTGGCCCGCCTCATCCCTCCCTGAGCTGGAATCTCCCCCGACCCAAGGTTTCGGCCTGAAACAATGGCAGCTCCTTCTCTTCGTCCCCTGCCCCCTCCTCACAGATGCTCCTCGGTCGACTGAGTTCCTCCGGCAGATTGCCCGCTGCTCCAGATTCGAGCCGCCTCGCGAGCCTCCGGTGCTGTGAGGGGCCTGAGCAAAGGCAACACCCTCAGAAGCACTCCTGGCCGGCCAGGGGCCTCAGGAAGCGGGATGTGTACCTTCTGCCGTCTGCGGCACTGCCACTGGGGTCAAGAGGGCTGAGGGCTTGAAGCTCATAGGAGTGAAGGCCACCGATAGCCGGTCCTGGCCCGACCACGACA
>NC_082736.1:22395062-22400062 GCF_030144855.1 Hypanus sabinus | reverse complement strand
GTGTGTGTGTGTGTGTGTGTGGTGTGTGTGTGTGTGTGTGTGTGTGTGTGTGTGTGTGTGTGTGTGTGTGTGTGTGTGTGTGTGTGCGTGCGCGCCGGGCAGCATCTGCAGAAAGGGATAAATGGTCGACATTTCGGGCCCAGACCGGGGCTGGCCTCGTGGTCTTCTGCCGCTTCGAGGCTCGAAGTGTTTGTGTAGTCGGAGACGCTCTTCTGCACGCAGCTGTCGTAACGGGTGATTATTTGAGTTACTGCCCCTTTCCTGTCAGCTTGAACCAGCCTGGCCGTTCTCCTCCGACCGCGGAGGAGGTAGAAAGGTGTTCTATCCACAGAAATGCTGCTCGCTTTTTGTCCGCTGTAAACTCTAGAGACTGTTGTGCGTGAAAATCCCAGACCAGCAGTTTGAGATACTCAAACCACCCCGTCTGGCACCAACAATCAAAATCAACCAGATCACACTTCTTCCCCGTTCTGATGTTTCGCTTCAACAACAACTGGACCTCTCGCCCGCGTCGGTGTGCTTTTATGCACTGAGTTGCTGCCCCGCGACTGGCTGGTAAGATACCCGCATTAGCTAGCAGGTACGCCGTATAATGTGGCCACCGAGGGTACAACCAGTCAAGCAAAAGCAGGCAATTCTGGAAAATCGGCAGGTCAGGCAGCATCTGTAGAGAGAGAAACATAGTTGAGGCAGAATAGCCCCCAACGTGGGATTAAGGGGCTACTTTATTCACCGTGTATATATTTTTGCATTTATTAAGAACTTGTTGTGGCATGTTGGTGCAACGTGGGGAAAAATGATGAATAAAAAAAGAATAAAGAATTAAATAAAAATTATCTTGAAGTACAAGTATAGAGCTGAATGTGTAATATATACTTAAAAACCTGCATGAATTTACAATGTAGACAGGAAAGTGGCCTCAAGTGTGTACGGTGTAGTGATCAGGATAATAGATAGAGGGGGGTGGGGAGCTGAACTGGAACGGTTGATCAGATTAACTGCTCGAAGAAGATGGTGCAAAAGTTTTGTTCTAAAGGTTGACGGCGCTCTCCAGAAAGGGGAGCTTTTGGGAAAGGCAGTCCGCTGTGAGGGTAGCATCCGCGAGGGTAACATCGATCCAAGGATCGAGCCGAAGTTTTCCCCAAGGCCACTCGACCTCTCAAACTTCACCCTCCCTCATTCCCGTTCCCCTCCCTCCGGCGCTCCTCCCCGCTTCCCTTTCTCCCCTCTCCTGTCAGACCCCCCCCCCCCTTCTCCAGCCCTGTACCTCTTTCACCAATCAATTTCCCAGCTCTTTATTTCACCCCCCTGCCCCTCTCGCACCTACCACCTTCCCCCCACGCACCTTCCTCCCCCTTCCCTCCCCGGTCCCGACAAAGGGTCTCGGCCCGAAACGTCGACTGATCACTTTTTTCCACGGATGCTGCCCGACCTGCTGAGTTCCTCCAGCATTGTGTGCGTGTGCGTGCGCGCTGCTCTGGATTTGCAACATCTGCGGAGCTCCCCGGTTTGCAGCCCCATCCCCAGTCCGCTCTAACTTTCAAGAACTGAGGACGTCTGACATTAATCCTCTCACCCCAGACGCTGCCTGACCTGCCGGGTATTAAAAAAGTTTAAAAATGTTCCGTTTCACCATCACCCACCCAGTTATAGTCATCCAGAATATTTTCTGAAAGTACTTTATCCCTTAGTGGAGGAAAAAACTAGATTGAAAGTATATAATACGCCATTCACAAAAAGCCAAGGGAATCCCTTTGGTAAGGGAACATAATAACGTCAGATTACTGGTGTAGTGGATGCTTGAGGCCCTGTACCTAGGTATGGGTGCTGGTGATACCAGAATTTGAGGCCTAGTGTTCAGGGTCCAGTCATAAACAAGTCCACGGTGTTTGAGGCCTAGTGTGCAGGCTTCCCATCTGCGAGTCCTGGGCCCAGCTGACAGTGAGTCTGTGGAATTCCTTGCCACTCGCTAATCTGGAGGTCAAGCCATCGGGGATACATTTAAAGTGGAGGTTGATGGGTTCTTGATTAGTCGGGGCGTCAGAGGAGGCTCGAGAACGGGGTCGAGAGGGATGGTAAATCAGCCGCGATGGAATGGCGGGGCAGATTGATGGGCTCAGTGACCCTGTGCCCTGCGGTCACCGTGCCCACCTCTGCCACTTCCTCGGGCAGCTCGTCCCGAACACCCTTTATCTGCAACATCTTCCTCTGCTTTCTGATATTGCTCTGACTCAGCCCTCCATCGTCACGGAGGGATCCCGCCTGGAGGTCGTGCGGGGCAAAACCTTTCCACTGCTCCTAGGTACACGGGACATCAGTAACCAGAACTCGCCACCGTACCCTCCCTACAGAAAGAAAACCCACCTCCCGGAACCCCTTTTGACATCCCCAACCCCAGGACAAAAGATGGTGGCTTTCCACGGTGGCCAGGGCCCCCTCGTTGTTTTATAGAGTACAGCCTCCTTTGCTCGAGGGAGGAGCCCTGCCTCCAAGCTCAAGGACCGCGCTGGCCTGCTGGTGGACAAGATGGACTCTCGACCTCATAATCCGCCATTTTTATTTTACCTGCACACCGTACTTCCCCCGTAGCCGTTGCACTTTAAACTGCATTACATGGCCAAAAGCCGGGTGGGTGGGCCCCGTCGAGTCTGCTCCGCCATTCCATCGCGGCTGACTTATGATCCCTCTCAGCCCCGTTCTCCTGCTGTCTCCCCGTCACCTTTGACGCCTTTACTGATCAAGAAGCTGTCGGCCTCCGCTTTAAATACACCCAGCGACCTGTTCCCCCCCCCCCCCCCAGGTTGACTACACCCATTCAGTGTTTGGTAGGTTTCAATGAGACACCCCCCACCCCCCTCCAGCAGGTTCACAGGGTGGTCTCCCCTGCCTCAGGGACGTGCGGACTGGTGGCTCACAGTTGGGCCAAAGGGGGTGACCGCCTCCTTCCTGCAGCCTCCAGCTGCCGTTCCGGCCTCAGTCTGCGGACTTGTGCAACGTCAGGGCAGTTCAAGTTGATTTGTCAGTCGACCGCACCCAGGTTTATGGCTAAATGAAAGGTCATTCCCCTGGGGCGGAGGTGCCGTTCACGGTATCTGCCGGGGCTGGAAATCCAGAGCAACACACGCTGTGGAGAGGAAAAAACGGTCGGCGTTTCGGGCCGAGACCCTTCCTCAGGACCGGTGCGTGAAGCCGCGCACAGGACTCACTGTTACGATCTAGCGCATTATCGCCACAAAGTAATATGATCACAAGCCCCTGGCCTGACGATTGATGGTGCATGGGGTGCGGTCCTGGAGCCACGTTTCTGCAAGAACAAGCTCGCAGCAGCGCCCCATCACACTCTGGGTCAGCGGCGGACGACGGTAATCCAGCTTGTTTCCCAGGGAGCGAATTCTCTAGAGCAGCATCGACAGGAGAGCTGATGCTTACGGGGTTAGCATTTATCCTGGGGTGGGTTCCATCTCTCTCCCTCTCCCCCTCTCACCCCCTCTCTCTCTCCCTCTCTCCCCCTCTCCTCTCTCTCTCTCCCCCCTCCCCTCTCTCTCCCCCTCCCCCTCTCACCCCCTCTCTCTCTCTCTCCCCCTCCCCCCTCTCTCTCTCCCTCTCTCCCCACTCTCCTCTCTCCCCCCCTACTCTCACCCCCTCTCTCTCTCTCTCTCTCTCTCTCTCTCCTCCTCTCCCCTCTCTCTCTCTCCCCCTCCCCCCTCTCTCCCTCCCCTCTCTCTCCCCTCCCCTCTCTCTCTCTCTCCCCCTCTCACCCCCTCTCCTCTCTCCCTCTCTCCCCCTCTCCTCTCACTCTCTCCCCCCTCCCCCTCCTCACTCCCTCTCCCCCTCTCACCCCCTCTCTCTCTCCCTCTCTCCCCCTCTCCTCTCTCTCTCTCCCCCCTCCCCCTCTCTCTCCCCTCCCCCTCCCCCTCACACCTCTCCTCTCCCCCCTCTCCCCCCTCTCTCTCCCTCTCACCCCCCTCTCCTCTCTCCCCCCCCTACTCTCACCCCCTCTCTCTCTCTCTCTCTCTCTCTCCTCCTCTCCCCCTCTCTCTCTCTCCCCCTCCCCCCTCTCTCCCTCCCCTCTCTCTCCCCTCCTCTCTCTCTCTCTCCTCCTCTCCCCTCTCTCTCGTCACTCCCCCTCCCCCCCTCTCACCACCCACTCTCTCCCTCCCACTCTCTCTCTCTCCCACCTCTCCCCCTCTCTCTCCCCCTCCCCCCCCTCTCACCCTCCCTCTCTCACCCCCCCTCTCACTCCTCTCTCACCCCACCCCCTCTCTCTCCCCCTCCCCCTCTCTCCCTCCCCTCACTCTCCCCTCTCTCTCACTCTCTCTCTCCCCTCCCCCTCCCTCTCTCCTCTCTCTCTCCCTCTCTCCCTCCTCTCTCTCTCCTCCCTCCCCCCCTCTCTCTCTCTCTCTCCCCCTCTCCCCCCTCTCTCTCTCCCCCTCTCCCCCTCTCTCTCTCCCCCTCCCCCCCCTCTCTCTCCCCCTCTCTCCCCCTCCCTCTCCCCCCTCTCTCTCTCTCCCCTCTCCCCCTCTCTCCTCTCTCCCCCTCTCCCCCCCCCTCTCTCCCCTCCCTCTCTCTCTCTCTCTCTCTCTCTCTCCCCCCCCTCTCTCTCTCCCCCCACCCCTCTCTCTCTCTCCCCCTCTCTCTCCCCCTCCCTCTCTCCCCTCTCTCTCTCTCTCTCCCCCCTCTCTCTCTCCCCTCTCCCCCTCTCTCTCTCCCCCTCTCCCCCCCTCTCTCTCTCTTTCTCCCACCCTCTCTCTCCCCCTCCCTCTCTCCTCTCTCTCTCTCTCTCCCTCTCTCCCCCCACTCTCTCTCTCTCCCCCTCCCCCCTCTCTCTCCCCCTCCCCCTCTCTCTCTCTCCCCCTCTCCCCTCTCTCTCTCTCCCCCTCTCCCCCCTCTCTCTCCCCCTCTCCCCCCTCCCCCCTCTCTCCCCCCCTCTCCCCCTCTCCTCTCTCCCCCTCTCTCTCTCCCCTCTCCCCCTCTCTCCCTCCCCTCTCTCCCTCTCTCTC
>NC_082736.1:22357562-22392562 GCF_030144855.1 Hypanus sabinus | reverse complement strand
TCCCTCTCTCGGTCCACGTAAAACCCAAGGCCACACAGCTCCCTGCCGTCGGTCTCTCCAACTAACAATCTTGCGATACCAGTCCATAAGACGTAAGAATTAGGCCATTTGGCCCATCGAGGTTGCTCCGCCATTCAATCATGGCTGATCCTTTTTTCCCCCTCCTCAGCCCCACTCCCCGGCTTTCACCCTGTAACCTCTGATGCCGTGTCCAATCAAGAACCGATCAATCTCTGCCTTAAATATACCCAGCGACCCGGCCTCCACAGCTGCCTGTGGTAACAGATTCCACAAATTCACCACCCTCTGGCTAGAGAAGTTTCTCCGCATCTTTGTTTTAAATGGTCGCCCTCTATCCTGAGGCTGTGCCCTCTTGTCCTAGACTCCCCCACCATGGGAAACATCCTTTCCACATCTACTCTGCCTGGTCCTTTCAACTTTCGAAAGGACGATGTGTGTAACTAGTTTCTGGCAGGTTCTTGCGCTCATGAGAAAATCGCGTATGACAAATATTTGCTGGACCTGGAGAGAGCTCTCTACCACCAAGAACGCCACCATCTTACCAAAACCTACTCCAGTAACCGGTTCCGGTCCCTCGCTCGAAGTCGAACCCTCCACTTTCTTCCACGTCTTTTCGGCTCAGTCGTGTCCTTCCTACGGTGGAGAGACCGGAACGCAGACTGAGAGGAGGAGAAAGGCAGGAAGAAGGTCAACGATGGTGGTGCCGGCTTCATGCCAGCGCGCCAGCTCTGCAGCGCCACGGGGTACCGCGGAGACCATTCTGACGGGCTGCCTCGCCGTCTGGTATTGGGGGGGGCTACTGCACAGGATCGAAAGAGGCTGCAGAGAACTTAGTCAGCTCCATCACGGACAATAACTCCAAGTAGCGAAGTACAGCACAGAAACAGGCCTTTCAGCCCATCTGGTCCGTGCCCAACAATTTAAACTGACACTGGGACCGTAGCCCTCTATACCTCTCCCATCCAAACTCTCTTAAATGTTGAAATCAAGCTCGCATGGACCACTTGTGCTGGCAGCTCGTTCTGCACTCTCACCACCCTCCGAGTGAGGGAGTTTCCCCTCAGGTTCCCCTTAAGCATTTCATCTTTGACCCTTAACCCCTGACCTCTGGTTGTCGTCCCACCCAACCTCAGTGGAAAAAGCCTGCTTGCATTTACCCTATCTATACCCCTCATAATTTTACCAAATCTCCTCTCAATCTTCTACATTCCAAGGAATAAACTCCGAACCCTTCCCAGGTCTTCCATGCACATAGTTTTTCATAAATCCAGATTACATGTGAGAAATCAAATTAATCTGAGACCTGGCAACATCATTGTAACATCTCTCTGCACTCTTTCTACCTTGTTTACATCTTTCCTGTAGGTAGGTGACCAAAACTGCAAACAATACTCCAAATCAGGCCTCACCAACGTCTTGTACAACTTTAACATAACAGCCCATCTCCTGTACTCAATACTTATGAAAGCCAATGGGCTAAAAGCTTTCTTTGCGACGTGTGACCCTAACAAGCCAATACCAATGAGGGGGCAGGGTCTTAGCGAGATGTGGGCCAGGCACAGGAAATTGGGGCTAGCAGGTAGGCCTAGTGATTGACATGGACCCATTGGGCCAAAGGGCCTGTATTGACCTGTGACCCTTCGGACCACATCAGGGACAGTGTTGTGATGGAATAATCCGCGTGGATGGCATACAAAACAACGGTTTTCACCGTACCTATGACGACAGCAGAATAATTCACCAAGGCTCCAGATTCCCAAGGTCCGCGTGCACACAGAAAGACGCAGCGAAAACGAGCCGTTTGCGTTTGCAGCCAGCACCCCCCGAGAGTGGGCTGTGATGGGGGGGGGGGGGGGGCGGCCCGCGCGTGTCGCCACACGTTCCAGAGCCAACACCGCGTACCCACAGTGCTCGGCAGAGTGTGGCAGTCAGTAGTGCCGGCGACCCGGGTTCGATTCCCACCACTGCCCGTAAAGGGTTTGCACGCTCACCCCCCCCCACCCCCCCCCCATGATCGCGTGGGTTTCCTCCCACAGTCCAAAGACCTACAGGTTGGAGGGTTAATTGTCATTGTAAATTGTCCCCCGATTAGGTTAAGGTTAAAATTGGGAGGGGGGGCAGTGGTTGCTAGGCAACACAAAGGTCCAGAAGGGGCCTACTCCAGGCTGTATCTCGATAAATTAACAACGGACAACAGCAAAGCAAACCTCCTTCCCACCCACCCACCGCATGCAGATCGTTGCAAGGAAGCGGGCTGGTGACTGAGAAAAAGCATTAATCATTTTCTTACAAGCCGAGGACAATGGCGCCTAACGGTGACTCCTTTGCCTGCATCTTCAGAAACAGCACTACTTCCATCTTTTGGAGACCCTGACCCGGATTTACACGCGGACCTCAGTTCCTTGCGGGAATGGGACCCGCTCTCGGGGACTCACCGCTGGCCGCTATTCGGTACGCCAAGGACGAGGCCTAGAAGACTCAGGGTTCCAGGATTTTGCAGCTCTGCAGGCGGCAGATTCGAGGTCTGCGGGGAATCGATGCGTCGTGGGGAGACGGGAGATCGAAAGCAGCGAGCCGCGCGCCCGGAGACCCCGAGATCTTTGGGCAGAGAGCTCGGAAAAAGCGTCACGACGGACTTTTATCACCGTAAACCAGCGAGTTGTTAGTTACGTCCCCCCTCTCGCTGTGAAACAGGGACACCTCCTTTCCCCTTATTAGGGAGAGGGAGAGCCTGTGGTATGTCAAATTGCCGATGAACGAGTAGACTTTGGGGTTCTGCAAGTCTGAGTCTTTATTGATGTTTTGCTGCACGCTTCAGTTCTCGGGGGGGGGGGGGCGCTGAGGCTTGGTGGCCGCTGCTTGTGCTTGGGAGAGGGGAGCTGGGGGGAGCTTTGAGGTTCTAACGTTTAACTGTCATTCATTCTTTGGGGGGGGGCTCCTCTGTTTTCCTGGATGTTTGCGAAGATAAAGAATTTCAGGCTGTATATTGTATCCATTTCTCTGACATTAAATATACCTTTGAGATCTTTGAGCAGTAGCGCATTAAATCTCAAACCAGAGCCCCCCAAAGTATTTGATACTAAACATTCAGTACAATTCAACAGGTAACAGGTCCCCCCTCCCCATGTTACACAACTACAGATCCAGACGTTAAACGAACATTTCCGTAGTTAAGAGGCCTTCTAAATCAGCAGCGCACCTTCCCAAGGGTTCTTCAGGCCCGGTCGAGGCCTCAGCGTGAAAATGGGAGGGACGCGGGCAGGCGGCCGATTGGGAAAGGGCCACTGCATCCTTTGTGAAGGGCCGATCGATGACCGGCCCTGCAGGCTTTCGACCGATAAGTAGACTAACCCTTCACGTCACACGCAGTCTTCCAACCCCAGGCCGGGGCGTCTTCGTTCTTCCGCCTCCGGCCGCTTGGACCTGGCAGCGCGGAGGTTGGGCCGTCCGCCACCCGCCCACACCGAGCTCTGACTCCAGGGCCCGCCAGAGACTCGCTGACACCCGGGGGAGTGAGTGGGGCGGGGGGGGGGGGGGTGCGCCAACCGCTGACCACACGTCCGTGTCGCTGGCCTTTGAATGCGAAGGGGAGGCTTAGGCTCCGGCCTGACCTCAGATACTTGACATCCCTGTCCCTGACTCCTAACGCCCCTCTCTGTCCACAAACCAGCCCCATTAAAGAGCAGCTACATCTGAGTCTGACCTCGACGGAGACCGTCGCTTGGCACCAAACTTACCCTTTCAAAAGATGAATTATTGAATTAAATTACTTGAATACTTTTTGCCCTTTCTTCTAAAAGAGAGGCTCAGATGTTCAGAGAACACAGGCACAAAGGTCAAGCTGGACCACAGAACATTACAGCACAGAAACAGGCCTTTCGGCCCTTCTTGGCTGTGCCGAACCATTTTTCTGCCTGGTCTCACTGACCCGCACCTGGCCCATATCCCTCCATACACCTCTCATCCTTGTACCTGTCCAAGGTTTTCTTAAATGTTAAAAGTGAGCCCGCATTTACCACTTCATCTGGCAGCTCATTCCACACTCACACCACTCTCTGCGTGAAGAAGCCCCCCCCCCAATGTTCACTTTAAACTTTTCCCCCTTTACCCTTAACCCGTGTCCTCTGTTTTTTTTCTCCCCGGCCGCAGTGGAAAAAGTCTGCTTGCATTCACTCTATCTATACCCATCATAATTTTATATACCTCTATCAAGTCTCCTCTCATTCTTCTATGCTCCAGGGAATAAAGTCCTAACCTATTCAACCTTTCTCTGTAACTCAGTTTCTCAAGTCCCATCAACATCATTGTAAACCTTCTCTGCACTCTTTCAACCTTATTAATATCCTTCCTGTAATTCGGTTCTTGTACTCGGGGAAATTCTGTGCTTTTATTGCGCTCCCTCGCTGATCAGCGTTTGGCGAACATTCTCCCAGACTAGACCACGCCCCGCTACAAGAATCAGCCCTCGTAATGGTGATGAGTGAGGCACAGAAAATCTGTAGTTACCCACCAGTTACTTTCATTGTTTCAACTCAAGGCACGTGAGTTCACAAACTGTCTCTGTCTAGAATCCCCGGCCCTCCAGGAAGAGTTGATGAAGAGGAAAGGTATTACCCAGGAAAGGGGTTAATGCTGGCCAGGAGCTCCTGGTGGTCCCGATCTCCACGTGTCTGTGGGGTCCTCCTTATCCACGATGGATGGTCTCAGGCCGCTGGACAGTTATTGCCCCTGCGTATTTGGACTTCCCAAGTCTCTTCAGCAATTGAACCATTGGATCTCCATCCCATTGGCTCAAGGTCACCTGACCTGCCTGGGTCACCCACACCTGGGTCATCGTGCAGGGCTACAGCCGACATTGTTTCATGACTCTGCCCACCCCAGCCTTGTGTATTTGTGTCTTTACACTGACTGGTCCAAACCAGTTAAACACAGACAGAAAGACATACTTTATTGATCCCGATGGAAACTGGGTTTCGTTACAGTGGCACCAACCATGGATGGTGTAGAAATATAGCACTGTGGTGGTGGCATCCGTTGGCCTCTCCATGCCACCAATGTTGTCCAAGGGAAGGGCACTGGGCAGGGTTGTATGGGAGACCGACAGTTGCCCAAGCTGCAGGCCTTCCCCTCTCCACGTCACCGATGTTGTCCAAGGGAAGGGCACTGGGACCCAAGCAGCTTGGCACCGGTGTCGTCGCAGAGCAATGTGTGGTTGCTCAAGGACACAACACGCTGCCTCAGCTGAGGCTCGAACCAGTGACCTTCAGGTTACTAGTCTGATGCCTTGCCCACTAGGCCACGCGCCAACACAAATATAGCAATATAAAACCATAAATAATTAAATAATGATAAGTAAATTATGTCAAGTGGAAATTAGTCCAGGACCAGCCTATTGGCTCAGGGTGTCTGACACTCCGAGGGAGGAGTTGTAAAGTTTGATGGCCACAGACAGGAATGACTTCCTATGATGCTCAGTGTTGCATCTCGGTGGAATGAGTCTCCGGCTGAATGTACTCCTGTGCCTAACCAGTACATTATGGAGTGGTTGGGAGACATTGTCCAAGATGGCATCCAACTTGGACAGCATCCTCTTTTCAGACACCACCGTCAGAGAGTCCAGTTCCACCCCCACAACATCACTGGCCTCATGAATGAGTTTGTTGATTCTGTTGGTGTCTGCTACCCTCAGCCTAACCGAGACCGAGTCTAACGAGAATACAGATCGCTTCTTTGGTAGGTCTGACTGAGTGTGGTCTCAGGTTTAATGCTCTGATTAGGTTGTCAAGAGTCCACACTCTCTGCTGAGCATAACAAATGGTTGGTCATCTGTTTGAGAATGCCTTCAGGCTTAGCAGATCGGTACCTGCTGTGGCCACATTCAGTTGCTGATTAGAGCAAGAATCAGTTTAAAAGAGGGAATCAAAGACAACTGGTCTGGCTGGGGTGCGTCCCCTGTCCTTGTTTAGACTGCAGTTCCTTTTGGCCAACGGACCATCAGACGTCGGAGCAGAATCAGGCGGTCTGGCCCATCGAGTCTGCTCTGCCATTCAATCACGGCCGATCCTCTTTTCCTATCTCCTCCTCAACCCCAGTTCCTGGCCCTCTCCCCGTCACCTTCGATGCCGTGTCCAGTCAAGGACCGATCAATCTGCCTCAAATACTCCCAACGACCCGGCCTCCACAGCTGCCTGTAGTGACAAATTAATTCCACAAACTCACCACCCTTTGGCTAAAGAAATTTCTCCGCCTCTCTGTTTTGAAAAGGACGCCTCTCTATCCTGAGACTGTGCCCTCTTGTCCTAGACTCCCCCACCACGGGAAACATCCTTTCCACATCCACTCTGTCTGGGCCTTTCAACCCCCTCATCCTTCTGAATTCCAGTGAGTACAGACCCAGAGCCATCAAACGTTCCTCGTCTGATAACCCTTTCATTCCTAGAGTCATCCCTGTGAACATCCCGTGGACACGCTCCAATGCCAGCACATCTTTTCTCAGATGAGGGGCCCAAAACTGTTCACAACACTCGGGGCGAGGCCTCACCAGGGCCTAATCTAAAACCTCTGAGGTTGACCCAGGAGGACTGCTGAAGGTAAGTTCAGAGTTCAGAGTGAAGTTCAAGGCAGATTAACTGTCAAACTATGCCTACGCCACCATATAACAGGCCCGAGGTCCATCTTCTTGCGGGCATTTAGGGGAATGAAGAAAGGCAATAGAATTTATGAAAAGCCGTTCAGAAAGACAAGGGGCAAAAGAAGGCAAACTGTCCTTCCTCCATCACCCAGGCAACACTCTCTTCTCACTTCTGCCATTGGGAAGGAGGTACAGGAGCCTCAGGTCCCACACCACCAGGTTCAGGGACAGTTATCACCCCTCGACCATCAGGTCCCACACCACCAGGTTCAGGGACAGTTATCACCCCTCAACCATCAGATCCCACACCACCAGGTTCAGGGACAGTTATCACCCCTCAGCCATCAGGTCCCACACCACCAGGTTCAGGGACAGTTATCACCCCTCAACCATCAGGTCCCACACCACCAGGTTCAGGGACAGTTATCACCCCTCAACCGTCAGGTCCCACACCACCAGGTTCAGGGACAGTTATCACCCCTCGACCATCAGGTCCCACACCACCAGGTTCAGGGACAGTTATCACCCGTCAACCATCAGGTCCCACACCACCAGGTTCAGGGACAGTTATCACCCCTCAACCATCAGGTCCCACGCCACCAGGTTCAGGGACAGTTATCACCCCTCAACCGTCAGGTCCCACACCACCAGGTTCAGGGACAGTTATCACCCCTCGACCATCAGGTCCCACACCACCAGGTTCAGGGACAGTTATCACCCCTCGACCATGAGGTCCCACACCACCAGGTTCAGGGACAGTTATCACCCCTCGACCATCAGGTCCCACACCACCAGGTTCAGGGACAGTTATCACCCCTCGACCATCAGGTCCCACACCACCAGGTTCAGGGACAGTTATCACTCCTCAACCATCAGGTCCCACACCACCAGGTTCAGGGACAGTTATCACCCCTCGACCATCAGGTCCCACATCACCAGGTTCAGGGACAGTTATCACCCCTCGACCATCAGGTCCCACACCACCAGGTTCAGAGACAGTTATCACCCCTCAACCATCAGGTCCCACACCACCAGGTTCAGAGACAGTTATCACCCCTCAACCATCAGGTCCCACACCACCAGGTTCAGAGACAGTTATCACCCCTCAATCATCAGGTCCCACATCACCAGGTTCAGGGACAGTTATCACCCCTCAACCATCAGGTCCCACACCACCAGGTTCAGGGACAGTTATCACCCCTCAGCCATCAGGTCCCACACCACCAAGTTCAGGGACAGTTATCACCCCTCAAACATCAGGTCCCACACCACCAGGTTCAGGGACAGTTATCACCCCTCAACCATCAGGTTCCACACCACCAGGTTCAGGGACAGTTATCACCCCTCGACCATCAGGTCCCACACCACCAGGTTCAGAGACAGTTATCACCCCTCGACCATCAGGTACCACACCACCAGGTTCAGGGACAGTTATCACCCCTCAACCATCAGGTCACACACCACCAGGTTCAGGGACAGTTATCACCCCTCGACCAACAGGTCCCACACCACCAGGTTCATGGACAGTTATCACCCCTCAACCATCAGGTCCCACACCACCAGGTTCAGAGACAGTTATCACCCCTCAAACATCAGGTCCCAGACCACCAGGTTCAGGGACAGTTATCACCCCTCAAACATCAGGTCCCAGACCACCAGGTTGAGGGACAGTTATCACCCTTCGACCATCAGGTTCCTGAACCGACAGGGTAACTTTACTCACCTCCACTCTGTACTCATTCCACAACCTACAGACTCACTTCCAAAGCCTCCATGACTTTTGCCCTCAGTATTATCTATCAGTTTGATAATTTATCATTACTATCTCAATTTGTCCTGTGCTTTGGCCGCTTGTCCGTCTGTGCTGTGTGTAGGTTCTCCGTTGATTCGAATGCATTTCTTTTTGCTCTACGGGGAACGCCTGCACGAACGTTCGTGAGTCTCAGGGCAGCGTTTCAGTGGCTGCCCGCTATGCCGCCAGCGTTCAGGGGCAGCAGCGAAAGTCCTCCATCTTTGTTTGCCCCGTCACACTCAGATGCAGACCGTTTCTTCGCCGCTCTTTCCTCTGACCAGGCGGGGTTGAGCCTGGGGGACCGGTGGGCCCCTCTCAGTCTGACCTGTTTGGCACGGGTGACCCTACCGAGAGTCAAAGACCTGACCCCAGCCGGCAGGGCTCTCCGAGTCTTTGAGGCAGGCAAGACTCCTTACCCTACGACGAGGTCTTGGTCCTCGTGGAGGTCACGGTAGCATAGAGTGTCAATGACTAACTTGGCAATAAATATACGTTAAACTCTGCCTCCCACCCCTTCGCCTGGATAGGGTTCAGTTGCCCCCCCACCGTGAGTGTCAAAGGTCAAAGGTTCCTTTACAAAGACGATATACAACTCCGAAATCCTCTTTCTCCAGATAGCCACAAAACCCAGGAAGGAAAGAGCGACAACACTGTCATCAATTCCCCCAAATCCCTACTCCCACACAAAAAACACAAACAGAAACGGATCAGGCACGTCGATTCCCCCAAATCCCTCCTCCCACACAAAAAACACAAACAGAAACGGATCAGGCACGTCGATTCCCCCAAATCCCTCCTCCCACACAAAAAACACAAACAAACGGATCAGGCACATCGATTCCCCCAAATCCCTCCTCCCACACAAAAAACACAAACAGAAACGGATCAGGCACGTCGATTCCCCCAAATCCCTCCTCCCACACAAAAAACACAAACAGAAACGGATCAGGCACGTCGATTCCCCCAAATCCCTCCTCCCACACAAAAAACACAAACAGAAACGGATCAGGCACGTCGATTCCCCCAAATCCCTCCTCCCACACAAAAAACACAAACAAACGGATCAGGCACGTCGATTCCCCCAAATCCCTCCTCCCACACAAAAAACACAAACAAACGGATCAGGCACGT
The DNA here is from genome assembly GCF_030144855.1 of Hypanus sabinus. Lineage (NCBI taxonomy): Eukaryota > Metazoa > Chordata > Chondrichthyes > Myliobatiformes > Dasyatidae > Hypanus > Hypanus sabinus. The sequence continues at coordinate 22,382,987 of NC_082736.1, read as the reverse complement.
CGATTCCCCCAAATCCCTCCTCCCACACAAAAAACACAAACAGAAACGGATCAGGCACGTCGATTCCCCCAAATCCCTCCTCCCACACAAAAAATACAAACAGAAACGGATCAGGCACGTCGATTCCCCCAAATCCCTCCTCCCACACAAAAAACACAAACAGAAACGGATCAGGCACGTCGATTCCCCCAAATCCCTCCTCCCACACAAAAAACACAAACAGAAACGGATCAGGCACGTCGATTCCCCCAAATCCCTCCTCCCACACAAAAAACACAAACAGAAACGGATCAGGCACGTCGATTCCCCCAAATCCCTCCTCCCACACAAAAAACACAAACAGAAACGGATCAGGCACGTCGATTCCCCCAAATCCCTCCTCTCACACAAAAAACACAAACAGAAACGGATCAGGCGCGTCGATTCCCCCAAATCCCTCCTCCCACACAAAAAACACAAACAGAAACAGATCAGGCACGTCGATTCCCCCAAATCCCTCCTCCCACACAAAAAAACACAAACAAACGGATCAGGCGCGTCGATTCCCCCAAATCCCTCCTCCCACACAAAAAACACAAACAGAAACGGATCAGGCACGTCGATTCCCCCAAATCCCTCCTCCCACACAAAAAACACAAACAGAAACGGATCAGGCACGTCGATTCCCCCAAATCCCTCCTCCCACACAAAAAACACAAACAAACGGATCAGGCACGTCGATTCCCCCAAATCCCTCCTCCCACACAAAAAACACAAACAGAAACGGATCAGGCACGTCGATTCCCCCAAATCCCTCCTCCCACACAAAAAACACAAACAAACGGATCAGGCACATCGATTCCCCCAAATCCCTCCTCCCACACAAAAAACACAAACAGAAACGGATCAGGCACGTCGATTCCTCCAAATCCCTCCTCCCACACAAAAAACACAAACAAACGGATCAGGCACGTCGATTCCTCCAAATCCCTCCTCCCACACAAAAAACACAAACAAACGGATCAGGCACGTCGATTCCTCCAAATCCCTCCTCCCACACAAAAAACACAAACAAACGGATCAGGCACGTCGATTCCCCCAAATCCCTCCTCCCACACAAAAAACACAAACAAACAGATCAGGCACGTCGATTCCCCCAAATCCCTCCTCCCACACAAAAAACACAAACAGAAACGGATCAGGCACGTCGATTCCCCCAAATCCCTCCTCCCACACAAAAAACACAAACAGAAACGGATCAGGCACGTCGATTCCTCCAAATCCCTCCTCCCACACAAAAAACACAAACAAACGGATCAGGCACGTCGATTCCCCCAAATCCCTCCTCCCACACAAAAAACACAAACAGAAACGGATCAGGCACGTCGATTCCCCCAAATCCCTCCTCCCACACAAAAAACTCAAACAAACGGATCAGGCACGTCGATTCCCCCAAATCCCTCCTCCCACACAAAAAACTCAAACAGAAACGGATCAGGCACGTCGATTCCCCCAAATCCCTCCTCCCACACAAAAAACACAAACTGAAACGGATCAGGCACGTCGATTCCCCCAAATCCCTCCTCCCACACAAAAAACACAAACAAACGGATCAGGCACGTCGATTCCCCCAAATCCCTCCTCCCACACAAAAAACACAAACAAACGGATCAGGCACGTCGATTCCCCCAAATCCCTCCTCCCACACAAAAAACACAAACAAACGGATCAGGCACGTCGATTCCCCCAAATCCCTCCTCCCACACAAAAAACACAAACAAACGGATCAGGCACGTCGATTCCCCCAAATCCCTCCTCCCACACAAAAAACACAAACAAACGGATCAGGCACGTCGATTCCCCCAAATCCCTCCTCCCACACAAAAAACACAAACAAACGGATCAGGCACGTCGATTCCCCCAAATCCCTCCTCCCACACAAAAAACACAAACAAACGGATCAGGCACGTCGATTCCCCCAAATCCCTCCTCCCACACAAAAAACACAAACAAACGGATCAGGCACGTCGATTCCCCCAAATCCCTCCTCCCACACAAAAAACACAAACTGAAACGGATCAGGCACGTCGATTCCTCCAAATCCCTCCTCCCACACAAAAAACACAAACAAACGGATCAGGCACGTCGATTCCCCCAAATCCCTCCTCCCACACAAAAAACACAAACAAACGGATCAGGCACGTCGATTCCCCCAAATCCCTCCTCCCACACAAAAAACTCAAACAGAAACGGATCAGGCACGTCGATTCCCCCAAATCCCTCCTCCCACACAAAAAACACAAACAAACGGATCAGGCACGTCGATTCCCCCAAATCCCTCCTCCCACACAAAAAACACAAACAAACGGATCAGGCACGTCGATTCCTCCAAATCCCTCCTCCCACACAAAAAACACAAACAAACGGATCAGGCACGTCGATTCCTCCAAATCCCTCCTCCCACACAAAAAACACAAACAAACGGATCAGGCACGTCGATTCCCCCAAATCCCTCCTCCCACACAAAAAACACAAACAAACGGATCAGGCACGTCGATTCCCCCAAATCCCTCCTCCCACAGAAAAAACACAAACAAACGGATCAGGCACGTCGATTCCCCCAAATCCCTCCTCCCACACAAAAAACACAAACAGAAACGGATCAGGCACGTCGATTCCCCCAAATCCCTCCTCCCACACAAAAAACACAAACAAACGGATCAGGCACGTCGATTCCCCCAAATCCCTCCTCCCACACAAAAAACACAAACAGAAACGGATCAGGCACGTCGATTCCCCCAAATCCCTCCTCCCACACAAAAAACACAAACAAACGGATCAGGCACGTCGATTCCCCCAAATCCCTCCTCCCACACAAAAAACACAAACAAACGGATCAGGCACGTCGATTCCCCCAAATCCCTCCTCCCACACAAAAAACACAAACAAACGGATCAGGCACGTCGATTCCCCCAAATCCCTCCTCCCACACAAAAAACACAAACAAACGGATCAGGCACGTCGATTCCCCCAAATCCCTCCTCCCACACAAAAAACACAAACAAACGGATCAGGCACGTCGATTCCCCCAAATCCCTCCTCCCACACAAAAAACACAAACAAACGGATCAGGCACGTCGATTCCCCCAAATCCCTCCTCCCACACAAAAAACACAAACAAACGGATCAGGCACGTCGATTCCCCCAAATCCCTCCTCCCACACAAAAAACACAAACAAACGGATCAGGCACGACGATTCCCCCAAATCCCTCCTCCCACACAAAAAACACAAACAAACGGATCAGGCACGTCGATTCCCCCAAATCCCTCCTCCCACACAAAAAACACAAACAAACGGATCAGGCACGTCGATTCCCCCAAATCCCTCCTCCCACACAAAAAACACAAACAAACGGATCAGGCACGTCGATTCCCCCAAATCCCTCCTCCCACACAAAAAACACAAACAAACGGATCAGGCACGTCGATTCCCCCAAATCCCTCCTCCCACACAAAAAACACAAACAAACGGATCAGGCACGTCGATTCCTCCAAATCCCTCCTCCCACACAAAAAACACAAACAAACGGATCAGGCACGTCGATTCCCCCAAATCCCTCCTCCCACACAAAAAACACAAACAGAAACGGATCAGGCACGTCGATTCCCCCAAATCCCTCCTCCCACACAAAAAACACAAACAAACGGATCAGGCACGTCGATTCCCCCAAATCCCTCCTCCCACACAAAAAACACAAACAAACGGATCAGGCACGTCGATTCCCCCAAATCCCTCCTCCCACACAAAAAACACAAACAAACGGATCAGGCACGTCGATTCCCCCAAATCCCTCCTCCCACACAAAAAACACAAACAAACGGATCAGGCACGTCGATTCCCCCAAATCCCTCCTCCCACACAAAAAACACAAACAAACGGATCAGGCACGTCGATTCCCCCAAATCCCTCCTCCCACACAAAAAACACAAACAAACGGATCAGGCACGTCGATTCCCCCAAATCCCTCCTCCCACACAAAAAACACAAACAGAAACGGATCAGGCACGTCGATTCCCCCAAATCCCTCCTCCCACACAAAAAACACAAACAAACGGATCAGGCACGTCGATTCCCCCAAATCCCTCCTCCCACACAAAAAACACAAACAGAAACGGATCAGGCACGTCGATTCCCCCAAATCCCTCCTCCCACACAAAAAACACAAACAAACGGATCAGGCACGTCGATTCCCCCAAATCCCTCCTCCCACACAAAAAACACAAACAAACGGATCAGGCACGTCGATTCCCCCAAATCCCTCCTCCCACACAAAAAACACAAACAAACGGATCAGGCACGTCGATTCCCCCAAATCCCTCCTCCCACACAAAAAACACAAACAAACGGATCAGGCACGTCGATTCCCCCAAATCCCTCCTCCCACACAAAAAACACAAACAAACGGATCAGGCACGTCGATTCCCTCAAATCCCTCCTCCCACACAAAAAACACAAACAAACGGATCAGGCACGTCGATTCCCCCAAATCCCTCCTCCCACACAAAAAACACAAACAAACGGATCAGGCACGTCGATTTCCCCAAATCCCTCCTCCCACACAAAAAACACAAACAAACGGATCAGGCACGTCGATTCCCCCAAATCCCTCCTCCCACACAAAAAACACAAACAGAAACGGATCAGGCACGTCGATTCCCCCAAATCCCTCCTCCCACACAAAAAAAAAGGATCAGGCACATGGAGGATATAGATATAAAAAGATTCTGAAGCTCAGGCCACGTGTAAGTAATGGTGTTTGATATTAGCTGGTGAGTGAGGGAGAGGTCCTGTAGCCTAATTTACTCAGGCAGATGATTTGCATGTTGCTACTGTGTTCCGGGATAGTCTGGGGAAGTGAAAAGTCATTCTGTAGATGTAATTCTTTAGATTTGGCTCACGAAGCTTCCAGGTAATTTGACTTGATGAGATTATCAAAGCAAGGCAGAAAGCCCCAGAGGGGATATATAGAACGGAGAAGAGTTTCGCTCAGGAGCAGGCCGTTCGGCCCACTACATTGTGCTGGACCAGCTGAAAGGCAAATCAGAACTGGCCAGACACTCATCCCTCCACCCTGCACCACGTCCCTCCATCTCCCTCACATCCAGAGTCGGAATCAGGGTTCATATCACTGGCATGCGCTGTGAAGTTTGTTAGCAATACAACACGTGATAAATATAGGGGTGAGAAAACGGAGTTACAGCAATCATATATTTGTGCATATTAAATTAAAATAGGTGGTGCAAAAACAGAAATTTTAAGAACTATTGAGGTAGTGTTCACGGGTTCACTGTCCATTTAGAAATCAGATGGCAGAGGGGAAGAAGCTGTTCCTGAATCGTTGAGTGTGTGTCTTCAGGCTCCTGTACCTCCTCCCTGCTGGCAGAGGGGAAGAAGCTGTTCCTGAATCGTTGAGTGTGTGTCTTCAGACTCCTGTACCTCCTCCCTGATGGCGGAGGGGAAGAGGCTGTTCATGAATCGTTGAGTGTGTGTCTTCAGGCTCCTGTACCTCCTTCCTGATGGCAGAGGGGAAGAAGCTGTTCCTGAATCACTGAGTGTGTGTCTTCAGGCTCCTGTACCTCCTCCCTGATGGCAGAGGGGAAGAAGCTGTTCCTGAATCGCTGAGTGTGTGTCTTCAGGCTCCTGTACCTCCTCCCTGATGGCAGAGGGGAAGAAGCTGTTCCTGAATCGTTGAGTGTGTGCGTTCAGGCTCCTGTACCTCCTCCCTGATGGCAGAGGGGAAGAAGCTGTTCCTGAATCACTGAGTGTGTGTCTTCAGGCTCCTGTACCTCCTCCCTGATGGCAGAGGGGAAGAAGCTGTTCCTGAATCGTTGAGTGTGTGTCTTCAGGCTCCTGTACCCCCTCCCTGATGGCGGAGGGGAAGAGGCTGTTCATGAATCGTTGAGTGTGTGTCTTCAGGCTCCTGTACCTCCTCCCTGATGGCGGAGGGGAAGAAGCTGTTCCTGAATCGTTGAGTGTGTGTCTTCAGACTCCTGTACCTCCTCCCTGATGGCGGAGGGGAAGAGGCTGTTCATGAATCGTTGAGTGTGTGTCTTCAGGCTCCTGTACCTCCTTCCTGATGGCAGAGGGGAAGAAGCTGTTCCTGAATCGCTGAGTGTGTGTCTTCAGGCTCCTGTACCTCCTCCCTGATGGCAGAGGGGAAGAAGCTGTTCCTGAATCGTTGAGTGTGTGCGTTCAGGCTCCTGTACCTCCTCCCTGATGGCAGAGGGGAAGAAGCTGTTCCTGAATCGTTGAGTGTGTGTCTTCAGGCTCCTGTACCCCCTCCCTGATGGCAGAGGGGAAGAAGCTGTTCCTGAATCACTGAGTGTGTGTCTTCAGGTTCCTGTACCTCCTCCCTGATGGCAGAGGGGAAGAAGCTGTTCCTGAATCGTTGAGTGTGTGTCTTCAGGCTCCTGTACCCCCTCCCTGATGGCAGAGGGGAAGAAGCTGTTCCTGAATTGTTGAGCGTGTGTCTTCAGGCTCCTGTACCCCCTCCCTGATGGCAGAGGGGAAGAAGCTGTTCCTGAATCGTTGAGTGTGTGTCTTCAGGCTCCTGTACCCCCTCCCTGATGGCAGAGGGGAAGAAGCTGTTCCTGAATCGTTGAGTGTGTGCCCTCAGCCTCCTGTACCTCCTCCCTGATGGCAGAGGGGAAGAAGCTGTTCCTGAATCGTTGAGTGTGTGCCCTCAACCTCCTGTACCTCCTCCCTGATGGCAGAGGGGAAGAAGCTGTTCCTGAATCGCTGAGTTTGTGTCTTCAGGCTCCTGTACCCCCTCCCTGATGGCAGAGGGGAAGAAGCTGTTCCTGAATCGTTGAGTGTGTGTCTTCAGGCTCCTGTACCTCCTCCCTAATGGCAGAGGGGAAGAAGCTGTTCCTGAATCGTTGAGTGTGTGTCTTCAGGCTCCTGTACCTCCTCCCTGATGGTGACAGTGAGAAAAGGGCATGTCCTGGGTGGTGGGGATCCCTAGTAACAGACACTGCCTTCCTTCCTAAGTCAGCCCCTCTTGAAGATGTCCTGGATACTATGAGGGCCGTCTAAACGTCTCTTTAGACATTTTCCTATCTAAGTGTCTAAATTTAGATAAGCCTATCTAAATAGATAGATCTGCCTGTCTAACGTCTCTTAAAAGCCTCTAATGTTTTTGCCTCTACCCCCATACCAGGCATCATGAGTAAAATGCCCCCTCACATCCCCCCCTCACCTTCAGTGCATGCCCTCTGGTGTTGGTCATTCCAACCCTGGGGAACAGATACTCCCTGTCCACTCTATCGATGCCTCTCATCACCGTGTAAACCTCCGTCAGATCTCCCCTCAGCCTCCGACACTCCGGAGAAAACAGCCCAGGCTTGTCCAGCCTCTCGTGATAGCACAGGCCCTCCTGGTAAATCTCTCCTGCACCGCAGTCCCTTTATTTCCCCGGGGGGCTTCCAGCAGGTAACGTTCCTCGTGGGTGTCCAGGTACCGGTCTCCTGCCAGTGGAAATGGTCCCGCCGGGCGAAGTAGCCAAGCCACAGGTGAAGGCTGGGAGCTGGACCGGGTTGTCAGCGGCTTTGGGAGCGTTTAATAGGCAGTGGGAGCTTGTCCCCATTACCACCCCTGGCTAGAACAGCCTTCAGGAACCGTGCTTTGATGTGTATGTGATAGATAAAGCTAATCTCCTGGATCTTTTATCTCAGATCCCAGCAAGGTCTCTGTACTCTTTCAATCTTTCCTGCAGGTAGGCGACCAGGGCCGCAGACAGCAGACGTTCAACCTCACTCCTAACAACTTCACCGGTCTCCAGTTGTGCCAGACTTGGATTGCTAACTAACCAATAATTAACCGGTTTATCTGGTATTCCACCCTCTGAACTATTTAGACAGGGTAACGCCCCTGGCTACTGTAACAGAAAACCATCTCTGAGACGTTGGGCCTGTTTACAAATACAGGTGAGCCTCGTGTAACAATAATTACGGACTTTTTGTTTAAACGAAAAAGGATGTGTTGTATTGCTTGTCTACATGGTCCTACTATTAATAAAGTTTAACAGAGACAAATTAAAATGGAACAGTTTATAAAATCAGTTCAGAAATTACTAATGTAGTAATGATGATAATAATAATGTGGATAGTCAGAGGCTTTTTCCCAGGGCTGAAGTGGTTGCCACTGTTGGAGTATAAAAGTTGCATTGTTTGCTGTGTAACTAAAACTATGTAGTCAGCTTTGTGTTTGCTATTTGCTATGCATGTATCCAATTTAGTAGGATGAAATCTTAAGAATGTAGAAGATAATAGTGTGTTAATGAGAGGCTAGCTAAGAGATATAGATTATGATTAAGTCAATGCGTAGAAACAATAGTGGCGGATGTACTTGTGATACGCAACTATAGACCGATTGGATATGCTAATGAAACTAAACCAGGAGGTTGCTATAAAGCATGCTATGTCCAAGGATCGGTGGGCAATCGGTGACTATCTCAATGACTGTCTCAGCTTTGATTTGCAAATTAAAGTTTAATACTTCTTGAAGAATCTTCTGCGTCTCCTGGTCGTTTGTGGGGCACGAGAAACCACGACACCACAAGAGGACACAGGTTTAAGGTGCTGGGGAGTAGGTACAGAGGAGATGTCAGGGGTAAGTTTTTTACTCAGAGAGTGGTGAGTGCGTGGGATGGGCTGCCAGCAACGGTGGTGGAGGCGGATACGATAGGGTCTTTTGACAGGTGCATGGAGCTCAGAAAAATAGAGGGCTATGGGTAACCCTAGTCATTTCTAAGGTAGGACATGTTTAGCACAACTTTGTGGGCCGAAGGGCCTGTATTGTGCTGTAGGTTTTCTATGTTTCTAATGCCCCGACTCATATTTCCACTGTTACGTGGTATGGATTTAGTTTTGGCAGTTCTGAACGAGCAGTCTGTCCTGTTTTCAGCTCGTTCGGGTCACCGTTGAAGATCAGCGATGAGGAGAGATGTCTGCCGTCTAGTCAGGATGGTTGGATTAAGGGGAGGGTTCTCTGGTGAGGTTGGCCTGGGGGTTTTGTCCGAGAGGAGACACTGGGGAGAACCGGTTGTAGGGTACGACCTGGTACCGGGGAGACCCGTCTGTTCGAGATGGTTTGTGAGCCACGCCCGGAAGGTGGTCTGTAGACCGAGGGCCTGGCGCGTGAGCGACAGAGAAGTTCAGGATGAACTCCCATTTGTGCCCTTTTCTTTTTGTTATCCGTCACTGACCCTTCCGTTAAGATTCATAACTATAATTCCTTTCATCGTACACAGTGTCCTGTCTGTCATTTCATGGCATTAATTTGTAACAGGGTGGCGAATTACACAGCGTCCACACAGACTGGGGTTTGGGATGGGATCGAGTGCCTCAATCTCATGAGTTTGGCGTTGCCTTCCCTCGACTTACGCAGTCGAGGAAACCAGGGTGTTTCATTAATACTAATCTTTTAAAAATGCATTTAAAGAATAACATCATTCTTAAAGAGTGTTGATATTGCAAGCGTTTCATATCCAAATACGGGAGCGTACTCCAGGATTTCAAAACTCATCGCCTGTGAAAACGACTCTCTGCTCCTCAGGCAGTAAAAAGTCATTCGCTTCTTCGCTTGTCTCTGAAGGTAATCAACGTGTTTTTTTTTTGAGGGTAGGGTGTGAGGAATCGAATGGACTCACCATGCGTGCTGTGCCAACTTGGGCACGGGTGCCATAGGTTCGCCTCCTGGACCTAGGTATCAGAGGAAGTGGGGGGGGGGAGGGAAATGGGGAAATGTCTGTGATAGGATGGAAGAATGTGGTCAAGCTCCCTCGTCTGTGCTACGTGTTGTAAGCATTGCAAAATCCACATGGAGTTACTGGTAATAGGCACGAATGTGGCGGGGCCACCCTCGCGAGTAGTTTTTGCCGTTCTGGGCTGGGCGTGGAGGCTTTGAAGAGGGCGTAGAGGAGGTTGCTGCTCGGATTAGAGAGTGTCAGCTCTGTGGAGAGGTGGGACAAACTGGGGATGTGTTGGAGGCTGCGAGGAGGCCCGACAGAAGTTTATAAAATTAGGAGCTGGGTAGGCATGGCGCTAAAACATCGCTAATTATACATTTTCTGAGGTAAAATGTGGTGAATTACTGGAGGCGAGTGAGCTCGAGGGAGAATCGGCGCAGTTGGAGGGGGCCCACTCGGAGAAGACAGCCTGAGGCGGAGGAAGGAGTTCAGACGCCCCTAACAATGGGCCCAGGGGCAGGTGGAGGGGGGGGGGGTCGGACCACTGGGGGGGTGCCGTGCAAAACTGTGGAAAGCGAGAGCCACTCCAGGGCTGGCCAGACAAGCCTGTGCCCAGAGGCAACCCAAGAAAGTTGCTGCTGAATATGTGGCACGCAGACTCTGCTAACGAGAGGAACGACTGCGCGGAGTTGAAACGAGCAGGTGAGAAACACTAAGGAACGTGAATCGACAGAAACTTCAAACAAATCTCCAAAGGGAGGGTCGCCCTTGGATTGTCAAAGAATCTCCAGGTGACAGATTTATGGTACCACTATGGGAGCGGTTAACCGTGATTATACTGTGTGTATGTGTATAATTTCTCCCCGGAGGTTTTGTGAAGAAATGGGGATCATCACACCATTCACGACCGCAGGCCTTACTAAAGCACATCGGGCTTGCTTCTGTCGTAACGGGTGAGAGCAGAGTGGAATCGCTCTGACTGGTTTTGAGGGGGTGGGGGCTACTGCAGGATCGAGAGCTGTCAACCTAGTCAGCTCCATCATAGCTCCTTGGTATCCAGGACATCTTCAAGGAGCAATGCCTCAGAAAGGTGGTGTCCATCATTAAGGACCCCCATCACCCAGGTCATGCCCTCTTCTCACTGTCACCATCAGAGAGGAGGTACAGGAGCCTGAAGACACAAACTCAACGATTCAGGAACAGCTTCTTCCCCTCTGCCATCAGGGAGGGGGTACAGGAGCCTGAGGACACACACTCAACGATTCAGGAACAGCTTCTTCCCCTCTGCCATCAGGGAGGAGGTACAGGAGCTGAAGACACGCACTCAGCGATTCAGGAACAGCTTCTTCCCCTCTGCCATCAGGGAGGAGGTACAGGAGCCTGAAGACACACACTCAACGATTCAGGAACAGCTTCTTCCCCTCCGCCATCCGATTTCCGAATGGACATTGAACCCGTGAACGCTACCTCACTGCTTCCTTATTTCTGCTTTTTCACTCTAGTTCAACTCTTTAATCACAAAGTGCTGGAAGTCCGAGCAACATGCGCCAAGTCACTGCCCGGCAGGCCAGGCAACGTCGAGGAAAAGGAAGCACGTTCGACATTTCTGCTGAAGCTCCTCTGTGGGAGCGGGGGAGAATAAAAACTGCTGCGGAGTGAAATTTAAAAAGGGGGAGGGGGAGGGATGAGGTAAAGAGCTGGGAGGGTGGTTGGTGAGAGAGGCAGAAGGCCACAGGAGCAGGGAGTACTGGAGGGAGGCGATGAGCGGGCAAGGGGGACGCGAGATGGTGAAGGAGGGGTGGGGGGCTTTACTAGAAGTTGGGAAAATCGATGATCATGCCCCATCGGGCTGGGGGCTACCCAGACGGAACATAAGGCGCTGCTCCCCCAACCTGAGTGTGGCTTCGTCCCGACGTATCGGAACGGGAAGTGGAATTAAGACGGGCGGCCGCCAGGAGCCGCCGGCCTCCCGATTCCGCGTTGGCTCTCGATAAATCCCCTCCGCGCCTGGTGGCGCATCGGGACGGCGGCCTTCCAGCTTCGACGCTCAACCCAGCGTGGAGCAGGCCGGGTTCGAACCCGGGACCATCCGTCTCAAAGTCTGGTGCTGACACCACCACAACACCGGCTAATACTTACCGTAATTCACAGACTTAAAAAATTATTATATATTGCATTGAATCAATAAATTCCAGGGCATATACCGGCCATATTAAACCTGAATCTGATACTTCTCCGTGGAACAGAGCTGGCTGGCTATGAGGGGACCTGATCGTGGTCCTACGAAGAGAAGCAGTGTGCAGGCCGTAGGCTGAATTTCACAGGAGGAAGATACAGCGGCAGTGGACGTAGGTTTCATCCGAAACCGAGTGGGGCCTTGTCTCAGCTCTGAGAGGCTCACAGGAGCTCCCCGCCCCACTCTGATCCGTTCCAATTATCACCCCCCTCCCCACCCCACTCTGATCCGTTCCATTTATCACCCCCCTCCCCACCCCACTCTGACACTTTCCATTTATCACCCCCCTCCCCGTCCCACTCTGATCTGTTCCATTTATCACCCCCCTCCCCACCCCACTCTGACCGATTCCATTTATCACCCCCTCCCCGCCCCACTCTGATCCGTTCCATTTATCACCCCCCTCCCCACCCCACTCTGACCCGTTCCATTTATCACCCCCCTCCCCACCCCACTCTGACCCGTTCCATTTATCACCCCCCTCCCCACCCCACTCTGACACTTTCCATTTATCACCCCCCTCCCCGTCCCACTGTGATCCGTTCCATTTATCACCCCCCCTCCCCGCCCCACTCTGACACTTTCCATTTATCACCCCCCTCCCCGTCCCACTCTGATCCGTTCCATTTATCACCCCCTCCCCACCCCACTCTGACCCTGTTCCATTTATCACCCCCCTCCCCACCCCACTCTGACCCGTTCCATTTATCACCCCCTCCCCACCCCACTCTGACCCGTTCCATTTATCATCCCCCTCCCCGTCCCACTCTGATCCATTCCATTTATCACTCCCTCCCCGTCCCACTCTGATCTGCTCCATTTATCACCCCCTCCCCGTTCCACTCTGATCCGTTCCATTTATCACCCCCCCTCCCCACCCCACTCTGATCCATTCCATTTATCACACCCCTCCCCAACCCACTCTGATCCATTCCATTTATCACCCCCTCCACGCCCCACTCTGACCCGTTCCATTTATCACCCCCCCTCCCGTCCCACTCTGATCCGTTCATTTATCACCCCCCCTCCCAGTCCCACTCTAACCCGTTCCGTTTATCACCCCCCTCCCACCCCCACTCTGATCAATTCCGTTTATCACCCCCCTCCCACCCCACTCTGACCCGTTCCATTTATCACCCCCCCTCCCCGTCCCACTCTGACCGATTCCATTTATCACCCCCTCCCCACCCCACTCTGATCCATTCCATTTATCACCCCCCTCCCCACCCCACTCTGATCCATTCCATTTACCCCCCCTCCCCACCCCACTCTGATCCGTTCCATTGTATCACCCACCTCCCCACCCCACTCTGACCGATTCCATTTATCACCCCCTCCCCGCCCCACTCTGACCCGTTCCATTTATCACCCCCTCCCCACCACCACTCTGACCCGTTCCATTTATCACCCCCTCCCCACCCCACTCTGACCGATTCCATTTATCACCCCCCTCCCCACCCCACTCTGATCCATTCCATTTACCCCCCCTCCCCGCCCCACTCTAACCCGTTCCATTTATCACCCCCTCCCCGTCCCACTCTGACCCGTTCCATTTATCACCCCCCCTCCCCGCCCCACTCTGACCCGTTCCATTTATCACCCCCTCCCCCGTCCACTCTGATCCATTCCATTTATCACCCCCCCTCCCCGTCCCACTCTGACCCGTTCCATTTATCACACTCCTCCCCGCCCCACTCTGACCCGTTCCATTTATCACCCCCCCTCCCCGTCCCACTCTGACCCGTTTCATTTATCACCCCCCCTCCCCGTCCCACTCTGACCCGTTCCATTTATCACCCCCCTCCCCGTCCCACTCTGACCCGTTCCATTTATCACCCCCCCCCTCCCCACCCCACTCTGACCCGTTCCATTTATCACCCCCCTCCCCACCCCACTCTGATCCATTCCATTTATCACCCCCCTCCCCACCCCACTCTGATCCATTCCATTTATCACCCCCCTCCCCGTCCCACTCTGACCCGTTCCATTTATCACCCCCCTCCCACCCCACTCTGACCCGTTCCATTTATCACCCCCCCCTCCCCACCCCACTCTGACCCGTTCCATTTATCACCCCCCCTCCCCACCCCACTCTGACCCGTTCCATTTATCACCCTCTCCCCGCACCACTCTGACCCGTTCCATTTATCACCCTCCTCCCCACCCCACTCTGATCCATTCCATTTATCACCCCCCTCCCCACCCCACTCTGACCCGTTCCATTTATCACCCCCCCCTCCCCACCCCACTCTGACCCGTTCCATTTATCACACCCCCTCCCCACCCACTCTGACCCGTTCCATTTATCACCCCCCCCCTCCCCACCCCACTCTGACCCGTTCCATTTATCACCCCCCTCCCCACCCCACTCTGACCCGTTCCATTTATCACCCCCTCCCCACCCCACTCTGACCCGTTCCATTTATCACCCTCCTCCCCACCCCACTCTGATCCATTCCATTTATCACCCCCTCCCCCCACCACTCTGACCCGTTCCATTTATCACCGCCCTCCCCACCCCACTCTGATCCATTCCATTTATCACCCCCTCCCCACCCCACTCTGACCCGTTCCATTTATCACACCCCTCCCCAACCCACTCTGATCCATTCCATTTATCACCCCCTCCCCACCCCACTCTGACCCGTTCCATTATCACCCCCCTCCCCACCCCACTCTGACCCGTTCCATTATCACCCCCCTCCCCACCCCCACTCTGACCCGTTCCATTTATCACCCTCCTCCCCACCCCACTCTGATCCATTCCATTTATCACCCCCTCCCCACCCCACTCTGACCCGTTCCATTTATCACCGCCCTCCCCACCCCACTCTGATCCATTCCATTTATCACCCCCTCCCCACCCCACTCTGACCCGTCCATTTATCACACCCCTCCCCACCCCACTCTGACCCGTTCCATTTATCACCCCCCTCCCCACCCCACTCTGACCCGTTCCATTTATCACCCCCCTCCCCACCCCACTCTGATCCCTTCCATTTATCACCCCCCCCTCCCCCACCCCACTCTGACCCGTTCCATTTATCACCCCCCTCCCCACCCCACTCTGACCCGTTCCATTTATCACCCTCCTCCCCACCCCACTCTGATCCATTCCATTTATCACCCCCCTCCCCACCCCACTCTGATCCATTCCATTTATCACCCCCCCTCCCCACCCCACGCTGATCCGTTCCATTTATCACCCCCCCTCCCCACCCCACTCTGACCGATTCCATTTATCACCCCCCCTCCCCACCCCACTCTGATCCATTCCATTTATCACCCCCCCTCTCCCCGTCCCACTCTGATCCATTCCATTTATCACCCCCCTCCCCACCCCACTCTGATCCATTCCATTTATCACCCCCCGTCCCCACCCCACTCTGATCCGTTCCATTTATCACCCCCCTCCCACCCCACTCTGACCGATTCCATTTATCACCCCCCCCTTCCCCGCCCCACTCTGATCCATTCCATTTATCACCCCCTCCTCCCCACCCACTCTGATCCGTTCCATTTATCACCCCCCCTCCCCACCCCACTCTGACCCGTTCCATTTATCACCCCCCCTCCCCGTCCCACGCTGATCCATTCCATTTATCACCCCCCCTCCCCACCCCACGCTGATCCGTTCCATTTATCACCCCCCTCCCCACCCCACTCTGACCGATTCCATTTATCACCCCCCCTCCCCACCCCACTCTGATCCATTCAATTTATCACACCCCCCCTCCCGTCCCACTCTGATCCATTCCATTTATCACCCCCCTCCCCCACCCCACTCTGATCCATTCCATTTATCACCCCCCTCCCCACCCCACTCTGATCCGTTCCATTTATCACAACCCCTCCCCACCCCACTCTGATCCGTTCCATTTATCACCCCCCTCCCCACCCCACTCTGACACGTTCCATTATCACCCCCCCTCCCCGTCCCACTCTGACCCGTTCCATTTATCACCCTCCACCCCACCCCACTCTGACCCGTTCCATTTATCACCCCCTCCCCACCCCACTCTGACCGATTCCATTTATCACCCCCCCTCCCCACCCCACTCTGATCCATTCAATTTATCACCCCCCCTCCCCGTCCCACTCTGATCCATTCCATTTATCACCCCCCTCCCCACCCCACTCTGATCCATTCCATTTATCACCCCCCTCCCCACCCCAACTCTGATCCGTTCCATTTATCACAACCCCCTCCCCACCCCACTCTGATCCGTTCCATTTATCACCCCCCCTCCCCACCCCACTCTGACACGTTCCATTTATCACCCCCCTCCCCGTCCCACTCTGACCCCGTTCCATTATCACCCTCCACCCCCCACCCCACTCTGACCCGTTCCATTTATCACCCCCCCCTCCCCACCCCCACTCTGATCCGTTCCATTTATCACCCCCCTCCCCACCCCACTCTGACCCGTTCCATTTATCACCCCCCCTCCCCGTCCCACTCTGACCCGTTCCATTTATCACCCCCCCTCCCCACCCCACTCTGATCCATTCCATTTATCACCCCCCCTCCCCACCCACTCTGATCCGTTCCATTTATCACCCCCCTCCCACCACACTCTGACCGATTCCATTTATCACCCCCTCCCCGCCCCACTCTGATCTGTTCCATTTATCACCCCCCTCCCCACCCCACTCTGACCGATTCCATTTATCACCCCCTCCCCGCCCCACTCTGACCCGTTCCATTTATCACCCCCTCCCACCACACTCTGATCCGTTCCATTTATCACCCTCCTCCCCACCCCACTCTGACCCGTTCCATTTATCACCCCCCTCCCCACCCCACTCTGACCGATTCCATTTATCACCCCCCCCTCCCCGTTCCACTCTGATCCATTCCATTTATCACCCCCTCCCCACCCCCACTCTGACCCGTTCCATTTATCACCCCCCTCCCCACCCCACTCTGATCCATTCCATTTATGACCCCCCTCCCCACCCTACTCTGATCCGTTCCATTTATCACCCCCCTCCCACCCCACTCTGACCCGTTCAATTTATCACCCCCTCCCGCCCCACTCTGACCGATTCCATTTATCACCCCTCCCCGCCCCACTCTGACCCGTTCCATTTATCACCCCCCCTCCCACCCCACTCTGATCCGTTCCATTTATCACCCCCCTCCCCACCCCACTCTGACCCGTTCCATTTATCACCCCTCCCGCCCCCACTCTGACCCGTTCCATTATCACCCCCCTCCCCACCCCACTCTGACCCGTTCCATTTATCACCCCCCCCTCCCCACCCCCACTCTGACCCGTTCCAGTTATCACCACCACCTTCCCACCCCACTCTGACCCGTTCCATTTATCACCCCCCCCTCCCCGTCCCACTCTGACTCGTTCCATTTATCACCCCCTCCCCACCCCACCTCTGATCCGTTTCATTTATCACCCCCCCTCCCCGTCCCACTCTAACCCGTTCCATTTATCACCCCCTCCCCGCCCCACTCTGATCCGTTCCATTATCACCCCCCTCCCACCCCACTCTGATCCATTCCATTTATCACCCCCTCCCCACCCCACTCTGATCCGTTCCATTTATCACCCCCCTCCCCACCCCACTCTGACCCGTTCCATTTATCACCACCCTCTCCCCGTCCCACTCTGACCCGTTCCATTTATCACCCCCCCTCCCCGTCCCACTCTGATCCGTTCCATTTATCACCCCCCTCCCCACCCCACTCTGACCAATTCATTTATCACCCCCTCCCCGCCCCACTCTGACCCGTTCCCATTTATCACCCCCCTCCCCACCCCACTCTGATCCATTCCATTTATCACCCCCTCCCCGTCCCACTCTGACCCGTTCCATTTATCACCCCCCCTCCCCACCCCACTCTGACCCGTTCCATTTATCACCCCCCTCCCCACCCCACTCTGATCCATTCCATTTATCACCCCCCTCCCCGCCCCACTCTGATCTGTTCCATTTATCACCCCCCTCCCCACCCCACTCTGACCCGATTCCATTTATCACCCCCTCCCCGCCCCACTCTTGATCTGTTCCATTTATCACCCCCCCTCCCCACCCCACTCTGACCCGATTCCATTAATCACCCCCATCCCCGCCCCACTCTGATCTGTTCCATTTATCACCCCCTCCCCCACCCCCCTCTGACCCGTTCCATTTATCACCCCCCTCCCCACCCCACTCTGACCCGTTCCATTTATCACCCCCCTGCCCCCCCACTCTGACCCGTTCCTTTATCACCCCCCAATCTGACCCGTTCCATTTATCACCCCCCCTCCCCACCCCACTCTGATCCATTCCATTTATCACCCCCCCTCCCCGCCCCACTCTGATCTGTTCCATTTATCACCCCCCTCCCCACCCCACTCTGACCGTTCCCATTATCACCCCCCTCCCCCACCCCACTCTGACCCGTTCCATTTATCACCCCCTCCCCCACCCCACTCTGACCCGTTCCATTTATCACCCCCCTCGCCCACCCCACTCTGATCCATTCCATTTATCACCCCCACTCCCCACCCCACGCTGATCCGTTCCATTTATCACCCCCCTCCCCTCCCACTCTGACCGATTCCATTTATCACCCCCTCCCCGCCCCACTCTGATCCGTTCCATTTATCACCCCCCCCTCCCCACCGCACTCTGACCCGTTCCATTTATCACCCCCCTCCCCACCCCACTCTGACCCGTTCCATTTATCACCCCCCTCCCCACCCCACTCTGACCCGTTCCATTTATCACCCCCTCCCCCCCCCACTCTGACCCTTCCATTTATCACCCCCCTCCCCACCCCACTCTGACCCGTTCCATTTATCACCCCCCCTCCCCCCCCCACTCTGACCCGTTCCATTTATCACCCCCCCCTCCCCACCCCACTCTGACCCGTTCCATTTATCACCCCCCCTCCCCGTCCCACTCTGACCCGTTCCATTTATCACCCCCTCCCCACCCCACTCTGACCCGTTCCATTTATCACCCCCCTCCCCACCCCACTCTTGACCCGTTCCATTTATCACCACCTCCCCGCCCCACTCTGACCCGTTCCATTTATCACCCCCTCCCCGCCCCACTCTGATCCATTCCATTTATCACCCCCCTCCCCACCCCACTCTGACCCGTTCCATTTATCACCCACCTCCCCGCCCCACTCTGATCCATTCCATTTATCACCCCCCTCCCCACCCCCACTCTGACCCGTTCCATTTATCACCCCCCTCCCCACCCCACTCTGATCCATTCCATTTATCACACCCCTCCCCAACCCACTCTGATCCATTCCATTTATCACCCCCACCCCGCCCCACTCTGACCCGTTCCATTTATCACCACCCCCTCCCCACCCCACTCTGACCCGTTCATTTATCACCCTCCTCCCCACCCCACTCTGATCCATTCCATTTATCACCCCCCGTCCCCACCCCACTCTGACCCGTTCCATTTATCACCCCCCCCTCCCCACCCCCACTCTGATCCGTTCCATTTATCACCCCCTCCCAGCCCCACTCTGACCCGTTCCATTTATCACCCCCCTCCCCCACCCCACTCTTACCGATTCCATTTATCACACCCTCCCCGCCCCACTCTGATCTTTTCCATTTATCACCCCCCTCCCCACCCTACTCTGACCCGTTCCCATTTATCACCCCCTCCCCACCCCACTCTGACCGATTCCATTTATCACGCCCTCCCCGCCCCACTCTGACCGATTCCATTATCACCCCTCCCTCCCCCCCACTCTGATCTGTTCCTTTATCACCCCCCTCACCCACCCCACTCTGATCCGTTCCATTTATCACCCCCTCCCCACCCCCACTCTGACCCGTTCCATTTATCACCCCCCTCCCCACAACACTCTGTCCCGTTCCATTTATCACCCCCCTCCCCACCCCACTCTGATCCGTTCCATTTATCACCCCCCTCCCACGCCCACTCTGACCCGTTCCATTTATCACCCCCCTCCCCACCCCACTCTGACCCGTTCCCTTTATCACCCCCTCCCGCCCCACTCTGACCCGTTCCATTTATCACCCCCCCTCCCCAACCCCACTCTGACCCGTTCCATTATCACCCCCCCCTCCCCGTCCCACTCTGACCCGTTCCATTTATCACCCCCCCTACCCCACCCCACTCTGATCCGTTTCATTATCACCCCCCCTCTCCCGTCCCACTCTAACCCGTTCCATTTATCACCCCCTCCCCGCCCCACTCTGATCCGTTCCATTTATCACCCCCCTCCCCACCCCCACTCTGATCCATTCCATTTATCACCCCCTCCCCACCCCACTCTGATCCGTTCCATTTATCACCCCCCTCCCCACCCCACTCTGACCCGTTCCATTTATCACCCCCCCTCCCCGTCCCACTCTGATCCGTTCCATTTATCACCCCCCTCCCCACCCCACTCTGACCCGTTCCATTTATCACCCCCCCCTCCCCAACCCCACTCTGATCCGTTCCATGTATCACCCACCTCCCCACCCCACTCTGACCGATTCCATTTATCACCCCCCTCCCCGCCCCACTCTGACCCGTTCCATTTATCACCCCCCCTCCCCACCCCCACTCTGACCGATTCCATTTATCACCCCCCTCCCCACCCCACTCTGATCCATTCCATTTACCCCCCTCCCCCGCCCCACTCTACCTCATTTATCACCCCCCCCCCCTCACCAACCCGTTCCATTTATCACCCCCCCTCCCCGTCCCACTCTGACCCGTTCCATTTATCACCCCCCCTCCCCCGCCCACTCTGACCCGTTCCATTTATCACCCCCCTCCCCGACCCCACTCTGACCCGTTCCATTTATCACCACCCCCTCCCCACCCCACTCTGAACCGTTCCATTTATCACCCTCCTCCCCACCCCACTCTGACCCGATTCCATTTATCACCCCCCCTCCCCACCCCACTCTGATCCATTCAATTTATCACCCCCCCTCCCCGTCCCACTCTGATCCATTCCATTTATCACCCCCCTCCCCACCCCCACTCTGATCCATTCCATTTATCACCCCCCTCCCCCACCCCACACTCTGATCCGTTCCATTTATCACAACCCCCTCTCCCCACCCCACTCTGATCCGTTCCATTTATCACCCCCCCTCCCCACCCCACTCTGACACGTTCCATGTATCACCCCACCTCCCCACCCCACTCTGACCGATTCCATTTATCACCCCCCTCCCCCGCCCCACTCTGACCCGTTCCATTTATCACCCCCCCTCCCCACCCCACTCTGACCGATTCCATTTATCACCCCCCTCCCCACCCCACTCTGATCCATTCCATTTACCCCCCCCTCCCCGCCCCACTCTAACCCGTTCCATTTATCACCCCCCCTCCCCGTCCCACTCTGACCCGTTCCATTTATCACCCCCCCTCCCCGCCCCACTCTGACCCGTTCCATTTATCACCCCTCCCCGCCCCACTCTGATCCATTCCATTATCACCCCCCCTCCCACCCCACTCTGATCCATTCCATTTATCACCCCCCCTCCCCGTCCCACTCTGACCCGATCCATTTATCACACTCCTCCACACCCCACTCTGACCCGTTCTATTTATCAGCCCCCGTCCCCACCCCACTCTGACCCGTTCCATTTATCACCCCCTCCCCGCCCCACTCTGACCGATTCCATTTATCACCCCAACCCCACCCCACTCTGACCCGTTCCATTATCCCCCCACCCCCCACTCTGACCCGTTCCATTTATCACCCTCCTCCCCGCCCCACTCTGACCCGTTCCATTTATCACCCCCCTCCCCACCCCACTCTGACCCGTTCATTTATCACCCCCCTCCCCACCCCACTCTGACCCGTTTCATTTATCACCCCCCTCCCCAGTCCCACTCTGACCCGTTCCATTTATCACCCCCCTCCCCACCCCACTCTGATCCATTCCATTTATCACCCCACCCCACTCTGACCCGTTCCATTATCACCTCCCTCCCCGCCCCACTCTGACCCGTTCCATTTATCACCCCCTCCCCCGCCCACTCTGACCCGTTCCATTTATCACCACCCCTCCCCGTCCCCACTCTGACCCGTTCCATTTATCCCCCCCACCCCACCCCACTCTGACCCGTTCCATTTATCACCCCCCTCCCCGTCCCACTCTGACCCGTTCCATTTATCACCCCCCTCCCCACCCCTACTCTGATCCATTCCATTTATCCCCACTCCCCACCCCACTCTGACCCGTTCCATTTATCACCCCCCTCCCAACCCACTCTGACCCGTTCCATTTATCACCCTCCTCCCCACCCCACTCTGACCCGTTCCATTTATCACCCCCCCTCCCCACCCCACTCTGATCCGTTCCATTTATCACCCCCCTCCCCACCCCACTCTGACCGATTCCATTTATCACCCCCTCCCCGCCCCACTCTGATCTGTTCCATTTATCACCCCCCTCCCCACCCCACTCTGACCGATTCCATTTATCACCCCCTCCCCGCCCCACTCTGACCCGTTCCATTTATCACCCGCTCCCCACCCCACTCTGATCCGTTCCATTTATCACCCTCCTCCCCACCCCACTCTGACCCGTTCCATTTATCACCCCCCTCCCCACCCCACTCTGACCGATTCCATTTATCACCCCCCTCCCCACCCCACTCTGATCCATTCCATTTATGACCCCCCCCTCCCCACCCTACTCTGATCCGTTCCATTTATCACCCCCCTCCCCACCCCACTCTGACCCGTTCAATTTATCACCCCCTCCCCGCCCCACTCTGACCGATTCCATTTATCACCCCCTCCCCGCCCCACTCTGACCCGTTCCATTTATCACCCCCCCTCCCCACCCCACTTTGATCCGTTCCATTTATCACCCCCCTCCCCACCCCACTCTGACCCGTTCCATTTATCACCCCCTCCCCACCCCACTCTGATCTGTTCCATTTATCACCCCCCTCCCCACCACACTCTGACCGATTCCATTTATCACCCCCCTCCCCGCCCCACTCTGACCCGTTCCATTTATCACCCCCTCCCCACCCCACTCTGACCGATTCCATTTATCACCCCCTCCCCGCCCCACTCTGATCTGTTCCATTTATCACCCCCCTCCCCACCCCACTCTGACCGATTCCATTTCTCACCCCCTCCACGCCCCACTCTGACCCGTTCCATTTATCACCCCCCCTCCCCACCCCACTCTGATCCATTCCATTTATCACCCCCTCCCCGCCCCACTCTGATCTGTTCCATTTATCACCCCCCTCCCCACCCCCCTCTGACCCGTTCCATTTATCACCCCCCTCCCCACCCCACTCTGACCCGTTCCATTTATCACCCCCCACCCCACCCCACTCTGACCCGTTCCATTTATCACCCCCCAATCTGACCCGTTCCATTTATCACCCCCCTCCCCACCCCACTCTGATCCATTCCATTTATCACCCCCTCCCCGCCCCACTCTGACCCGTTCCATTTATCACCCCCCTCCCCACCCCACTCTGACCCGTTCCATTTATCACCCCCCTCCCCCCCCACTCTGATCCATTCCATTTATCACCCCCCTCCCCACCCCACTCTGATCCATTCCATTTATCACCCCCCTCCCCACCCCACTCTGACCCGTTCCATTTATCACCCTCCTCCCCACCCCACTCTGATCCATTCCATTTATCACCCCCCTCCCCACCCCACTCTGACCCGTACCATTTATCACCCCCCTCCCCACCCCACTCTGATCCATTCCATTTATCACCCCCCTCCCCACCCCACTCTGATCCATTCCATTTATCACCCCCCCTTCCCACCCCACTCTGACCCGTTCCATTTATCACCCCCCTCCCCACCCCACTCAGATCCATTCCATTTATCACCCCCCCTCCCCACCCACTCTGATCCATTCCATTTATCATCCCCCCCTTCCCACCCCACTCTGACCCGTTCCATTTATCACCCCCTCCCCGCCCCACTCTGACCCGTTCCATTTATCACCCCCCTCCCCACCCCACTCTGATCCGTTCCATTTATCACCCCGCCCTCCCCACCCCACTCTGACCCGTTCCATTTATCACCCCCCTCCCCACCCCAATCTGACCCGTTCCATTTATCACCCCCCCTCCCCACCCCACTCTGATCCGTTCCATTTATCACCCCCTCCCCGTCCCACTCTGACCCGTTTCATTTATCAACCCCCCCCACTCTGACCCGTTCCATTTATCACCTCCCTCCCCGTCCCACTCTGACCCGTTTCATTTATCACCCCCCCCCACTCTGACCCGTTCCATTTATCACCTCCCTCCCCGCCCCACTCTGACCCGTTCCATTTATCACCCCCTCCCCGTCCCACTCTGACCCGTTTCATTTATCACCCCCCCCCACTCTGACCCGTTCCATTTATCACCTCCCTCCCCGCCCCACTCTGACCCGTTCCATTTATCACCCCCCTCCCGTCCCACTCTGACCCGTTCCATTTATCCCCCCCACCCCACCCCACTCTGACCCGTTCCATTTATCACCCCCCTCCCCGTCCCACTCTGACCCGTTCCATTTATCATCCCCCCCTCCCCACCCCACTCTGACCCGTTCCATTTATCACCCCCCTCCCCGTCCCACTCTGACCCGTTCCATTTATCATCCCCCCCTCCCCACCCCACTCTGATCCGTTCCATTTATCACCCCCCTCCCCACCCCACTCTGACCCGTTCCATTTATCACCCCCCTCCCAACCCACTCTGACCCGTTCCATTTATCACCCTCCTCCCCACCCCACTCTGACCCGTTCCATTTATCACCCCCCTCCCCACCCCACTCTGATCCGTTCCATTTATCACCCCCCTCCCCACCCCACTCTGACCGATTCCATTTATCACCCCCTCCCCGCCCCACTCTGACCCGTTCCATTTATCACCCCCTCCCCACCCCACTCTGATCCGTTCCATTTATCACCCTCCTCCCCACCCCACTCTGATCCATTCCATTTATGACCCCCCCTCCCCACCCTACTCTGATCCGTTCCATTTATCACCCCCCTCCCCACCCCACTCTGACCCGTTCCATTTATCACCCCCCCTCCCACCCCACTCTGACCCGTTCAATTTATCACCCCCTCCCGCCCCACTCTGACCGATTCCATTTATCACCCCCTCCCCGCACCACTCTGACCCGTCCCATTTATCACCCCCCCTCCCCACCCCACTCTGATCCGTTCCATTATCACCCCCCTCCCCACCCCACTCTGACCCGTTCCATTTATCACCCCCTCCCCGCCCCACTCTGACCCGTTCCATTTATCACCCCCTCCCCGCCCCACTCTGATCTGTTCCATTTATCACCCCCCTCCCCACCCCACTCTGACCGATTCCATTTATCACCCCCTCCCCGCCCCACTCTGATCTGTTCCATTTATCACCCCCCTCCCCACCCCACTCTGACCCGTTCCATTTATCACCCCCCCTTCCCGTCCCACTCTGACCCGTTTCATTTATCACCCCCCCCCCCACTCTGA